>NC_133658.1:762740699-763013683 GCF_037893015.1 Macrotis lagotis
CTGGCTCCTACCTAGGTTTATCACAAATCTCTCCCTTTAACACATTTTGGGGGCCAATCTGGCATTCTTACTCTCTTCACTCACATTATTGTGCTCCATCTCTGAGTATTTATACTATTTGTCCTCATTTCTGGATGGCATTCCTTTCTTTACCTCAGCCTTTTGGGATCCCTAGCTTCCTTTAAAGCTCAGTTCATGAGGCCTTTCCTCATGCTTCCAGTTATTTGTGCACTTTTACTTGCCCAGTTTGCCCTGTATTTACCATATGCATATTTTGCACTTACCAACTAATCAATTAACATTTGATGAATCATTTTTCATCTCTTTGTGACTGTAACATCATTGGGGTTTTCTTGGGCAAAGATACTGGAGTAGTTCGCATCTCCTTCTACAGATGAGAAACTGAGGCAGACAGAGTTAGGCAATTTGCCTAGAGTCACCCAGCTAGTAAGTGTATGAGGCCAGATTTGAAATCTGGAAGATGTCTTCCTGACTCCATGCTGGTCACTCTATCCACTGCACTACCTTATTGTTTGCCAGATACAGGGGCTACAAAAAGAGGAAAGAGACAGTCTCTATCCTCAAGATATATGACAGTATAAATCCTACAATTTAATGGGGAGACAATATGTAAACAAATATATAAAAAAACCAGACTTCATGTTGTATAAATTGGAAATATTTACAGAGGGAAGGCACTAGAATTAAGATGAGTTAAAGAATGCTTCCAGTAAAAAGGTGGGATTTTAGTTGGAACTTGAAGGAAGCCAGGGAAGTTAGTAGATGAAGTTGAGGAAGAAGAACATTCTAGAGAGAGTGTCCAGAGCTGAGAGATGGAGTTTCTTGTTCCTTGAATAGCTAGGAGGCCCAGTTTCCCTGGAACAAATAATATGTATTGGGGGCCAGGTATAAGAATACTGAAGAGGTAAGAGGATGCTAGGTTATAAAAGGTTCTGAATGCCAAATGAAGTATTTTAAATAGGGAACCACTGTACTTTATTGAATAGGTGAGTGACATGATCAGACCTGCATTTTAGAAAAATCACTTTGGTGACTGAATGTTTGGGATAGATTGGAGGAGTCAGAGACCTGAAACAGGCAGGGACAGAGGATATATATATATATATATATATATATATATATATATATATATATATATATATATAGTCATGGAATATAAATTCCTTGAGGACAGTGATCCTCTTATTTGTATCTTTGTAAGTCTCACCTATCAAAGTGGTTCAGATATATTGAGCATTGAATAAGTGCTCATGGATTGATTAGTAGATAGATTTTTGGGAGGATGAGGGAGTGGGTTGTAACATTAGGTTGATCACTGATGAGCACAAAAAAATAAATTTTGTAACTTATCCTTGAGGGGCGGGGTTCATTTTCAGCAATGGGCAGAATTGTGAGAAGGAAAGTGGAATCCATCCCTCCTATTCGTTCTCATTTTCTTTCCTATTTGGTCTTTAATTTTTCTATCTGAAGACAGATCTGATCAGTGCATGCTTAGCTTCTAGGAATATATTGGTGTGTGTAAGTACTTTTGGGTCATTAGGCTGACAGACAGATATGTCTTAGAGGTACCTGTCAAGAACTCATAGAAATACCCCAAGAAAGGACAAGTTGGAAAAAAGGTAGGAAACAAGGAAAGAAAATTTTGGTTTCTACTTAAATGCAAGGACATGAGCTTGACCTCCAAAAGATCATTGTGAGGGGATAGAACAAACTATTTTGATATTTTCTTATATACTTATTCCCACATACCAAAATCATTCATTGGAGATGGAAATGATAAACCATTCCAGAATCTTTGTCAAGAAAACCCCAAATGTAGGGTCATGAGGAGTCAGACAAGATTGATATGACTGAACAACAACAAAAAGATTTTCCATATGAAAAGAGCATTCTGGTTTTTGTGTCTTTTATCAGTGTGTTATTGGATCTTTCTACCTTGTACTACCTCCTATCTACCACTGGATCTCATAATGTCTGAATATTTTACTTTTCTTTTGTATTTTTAACATGAAGTAAAGGGCTTAGAACTTGTCCACCAGTTCTCTTGTAGTTGGATTATAAGGATGGGAAATGGGATATCCAAGGTTTTACCAACAATTGATGAGGCTAAATTATATTATTTTCTAAACTCTTCCTATGTGAAGGTACACTTGTCCCTTTTTCATGACCATGACAAACTTTCCCTGATGAGCACTATTTTCTCTAAGAGAATGAGTGAATCTTTGATTCCACACTATAAATGGTTCATTTAGATTTCCATTAAGATATAGTAGAGTTTATGATGGTCTTGCATCCTTATTTTGTTAAATCCCTGATTCTTTGTTTCTGCCTAGACCCAGAAGCACGGGTAAGATTTAATTCTTTCCCAAATCTGAAAAAGTTTCATCAGATAAGTTAAATAAGTCAAATTATATTCTTAATAAAGAATAATCAATAAGTATTTATTAATCACCTACTCAGTGCTAAAGGACTAAAAGCTGGGAATCCAAAGGCAAAAATGAAAGTCCTTTCCCTTAAGGAGTCAGGAAGACCTAAATTTAAATCCTGTTGTGTGACTTTGAACATGTCGCTTGAACTGCCAGCCTCAGTTTCCTCATTTATAAAACAGGAATAATAATAATAATAGCTTCTACCTCTAAGAATTATAAGGATAAAATAAGATATTTGTACAGTACTTAAAGTGCTTTATAAGACTTGGGCCAACTAGTTGGTACAGTGAATAAATTGTTGGTTCTGGAGATAGGAAGGCTTGAGTTCTAATGTGGCCTGAGATATTTACTAGCTGTGTGACCTTGGGCAAGTCACATAACTCTTCCTCCATATCATTTGTCAAATGATCTGGAGAAGGAAATGGTAAACCATTCTAATATCTTTGCCAAGAAAACCTTAAAAAGGGTCACAAAAATGTGACAGAAAAACCAGTAAACAACTGTCAGTTCTAGTGTGATATATAAATTCTATCAAATAACATTATTATTATTGTAGTAATCAGAGAAATACGCACAAATACACACATACATACACACACAACCCTCAATATCCAAGATAATATTGGAGGGAGGATACTTGCTATTGGAGGGATCAGGAAATCTTTCATATAGAAGATGGGGCATGAGATGAGTTTTGAAGGAAATCATGGAATCTAAGAGGAGGAAGTCACAGAGAAGGCAGATAGATTGCATATTAGGAACAAAGAGAAGATCAGTTTGCCTAGGTCTTAGAATGGGGGAAGGAGAGCAATATATAATAAGCCTGGAAAAGAGGGGGGCAGAACCAGGTTGTAAAGGTCCTTAAATATTAAACAATGTTAACAAGAGGGGCAAAAGGAAGAAATGACTCCCACATAAACCTCAAAAAATAGATTAATTCCTTTGCATGATTTTGCTGTTTAATTTTGGATTTCTAGATTGTCAAACCATTTACAAAAGCCAAAAAATTTAAAAGTATCACAGTTAGGTTCTTAATTTTTAGGGTCTTCCCTTTCCTTCTTTAGTTTATTTTTTAGCAAATATGAACTAAACATAGTGGGTGGAGGAGGGAAAGCATAGGATGGGTAGTCCATAAACTGGATAATTAAAGAACATCTGGATAAATGGGAATTGCATAATTATGATCTACAGGGACTTGAGCTCCATTTATCATTGCATTCCAGTGTCTAGCACGATGTCTGCTATGTAATATACACTTAATAATTCTCACAGACACACACACATACACACACATATATGTATATATGTGCATATTTATCAATCTATATCTATATTATATCTAAATATATCCAACCTTGACTTCTAAATAGGTTATAGATTGGGGTCATTAAAGGACTAATATTATTAATTTCTGGGAATTCAGATTTTTAGCTTAGCTTAAAAATCATCTTTTCACCTTTTTCAGAATTTTCTGAAACTTAGTTCCTCTCCAGGCCAAATCTAAGCAAAATAATAGGTTTGAATAGTAGATAGGCTGCATTAATTTTCTTATAAATCCCACAACTGAAATGATTATGGATGAATTTCTAAATAAGCTTGTGTGTGTGTTTGTGTGTGTGTGTGTGTGTGTGTGTGTGTGTGTGTGTGTGTGTGTGTGTTTATTGGGGGGAAGAGAGAGAGAGAGAGAGAGAGAGAGAGAGAGAGAGAGAGAGAGAGAGTATTTCTAAGAGGGCATAGTTTTTAGAATTCTTCCACCTGCCTCTAGATGTCAAAGAGGGATTGCCCTAGAGATCAAATCAATTCTGCTTCGGTGGATCCTGTGGGGGGTGGGGTGGTGCAGAAAGGATAATTTTACCTGTAAATTTGTTATTGGCATCTTCCAACCTCCAGTGTACAGAACTCTTCATGAATTGCTTGGGTTTGTTGGAAAGGCAAGGGTGGCAATAATTTTAGTCAGAAAGTTAGTACTACAGAAACTGGATCTAATCAAACCAATGTTAACCTATCTGATGGTAAATAAGCTCTGAGTAGAATTAAAAGCCTGTTTCTGTGTCTGCACAACAAGGGGAAGGGTGTGGTACAAGACATGCAGGGTACAGACAAAATTGATTGACAGCCCAGCTGGTGGAGATGGGTAATTGGAAATTCATGGCACATAAATCTTCTAGTACTTATCATGGGGCACAGGAAGAGAGGAGATCTGAGCAGTGAAACATTTAACGCTTTCAAAAAGATCTAATAATACAGCACATCTTTTAGTTCTTCATTTAACCTTAATTAAATTATGCTTTCTGTCATGGTGAGATAAATGCACTTTGCTTAGGGAAATGACTCTACATAGCAAATAGTACTATACACAGGAAAAAGAATGAGATGTTTCATGTATGTGTGGTTCCTGTGATATATGTAATCCAATCACATCCACTCACTCACAGTTCCATTTAAGGGCAGCATGAATCTTAAGATCTTGAGTTTTGTTATCCAAGGGCCATGCCCTGATTTTCCTTACAAAAGTAAGGAATCATCTTTCAATCTCTTAAGGTTCAGGTTTCTTCTTTTCAAAATGGCGCTTTGAAAAATGAGCTGGTAGTTGATGTAAGGCAGTTTGTACAGTGAAATTTTGCATAGAAATGGACTGGGTGAGTGATAATTTTAGTTGTGTTCAGTGATGAGGGTGTCATAAAGGCATGTGTTTACAAAGCAGGGATACAACCATTGAACATTTTGAATGTCAGTTGGGTCCTCTCCATAACAGAGAGTTATTTTAGAGCTACGTAGTATGGGTGATTGACAGTTAGTGCCTAAAGATAAAAGAAAAGGGCTAGGAAGAAACAGAAAAGAGTTAATACACCTAGCTGAGCATGATCAGGATGTTGAAATATCTTCCAATTCATCTAAGTCACCTAAGCAGCAGTTTTAAAAGGTATCCAGGGACAGAATTTTCTACCTTGGTAGACTATTCTCATCATAAATCATCCTTGAGTCAAAAATTTTTTTCATATCAAACTTTATCCTTTGTGACAATTCAAAAATTATGTCACTGTCCTCTTGTCTTTGGTTCTCTGTCACTGAAGTTGACAGATTAATGAAAACATTTTTCATTTAATTAACTCATTGAATATTTGAAAATATGAGAGGTAAGGTGTAGTGAATAATGAGTTGGCTTCATTTTGAAAAATCTTGAGTTCAAGTCTGGTGTCTGACATGTATTAGCCAAGTCACTTAGTGTTTCAGGCAGTCCTCTGTGTAACATTTTTAGGTTTGCAAATCACTTTACAATTGTTACTCATTTTAGCCTTACTGAGGTAAGAGTTATAATTAGCCCCAATTTTCAGAAGAGGAAACAGAAATGACGTGCTCAATGTCATACATGTCTAAGGAAGGATTTGAACTCAGGTCTTGTCACCTGGTCTAGCATTGTGGGCCACCTGGCTGTTACTCTAAGACCATTATGTTTCAGAGAAAATAAAATATGCCAAGGAAATCACAGATTTGGTAAAAAAAAAATTACTTGAAATTGGATATTGAGTCATTCCTTTCCTTTTGTTCTTTTCTGATTCTTTTAACTAATTAAAAATGTCTTGATTTTTTAACTACTTTAATATGAATGACTTTAATTTTTAGTTTCACTTTATTCCTTTCCTTAACCTTTTATGTTGCTTTAACATATTTTCCTATTTACCACTCCTTTGCTATTAGAGCATTTTTGTCCTTCAACCGTTTTACTCTTCTGGGATGCATTGTTCAACAACAGCAACAAAAACTGGACCACATATAGAATTTAACATTTATTTATGACCATAATGTAACACATATTACCAATGAGTACAATAATAAAATGTAAAAATGCCTCATGACTGGACTTAGAGGGCCAAATGTAACCCATGGGCCTTGGGTTGGACATACCTGCTTTAGAGTCTAATTTTCTCATCATGGGTCATCACTATGTCATCATCATCATCATCATCACCACAAAGGACAACTCATATTCATGGGATATCAATTGATGTGCATTATCTCTTCTGATAGTCTCAATACCCTTGCAAGGTTAGGTGGTACAAAGGTTGTTATCTCTTTCATATTTAAAGATTCATAGGATCTGAGAAAGGAGATGACTCGCTAGGGTCACATAGCTAGTGAGGGGTAGAATTATTTCTCAGTTCAGATGATTCAAATGTGGTTCTGTGTTTAGCACCTAAATCAGACTTCATAAAGCTTAAGATTCATTCCTTAGGTGATGTGGTAGATAGAGCCTGAAGTCAGGGAGACTAACCTCAGTTTAACCTCTGACATGTATTAGCTATCTGACTCTGAGCAAAATAATCTTATTTGCTTTAGTTTTTTCATCTGTAAAATGGAAACAGTAATAATACCTTTCTTTGAGGATCAATTGAGGTTATATTTGTAAAGTACTTCACAAACCTTAAAATGACATTTTTAGGGGCAGCTAGGTGGCGCAGTGGATAGAGCACTGGCCCCCGGAGCCAGAAGTACCTGAGTTCAAATCTGACCTCAGACACTTAATAATTACCCAGCTGTGTGGCCTTGGGCAAGCCATTTAACCCCATTGCCTTGCAACAACAACAAAAAAAAACAAACTAAAAAAATGCCGTTTTTGTTGTTTATTTTCACATCATTCTCCTCTTAATTGTTGGATCATAGAATCCATTCTAGAGCTGGAAGAATGTCAGAGTCTATACTGTTCAACCCCCTTATTTTACTCTTGAGGAAATGACAGCCCAAAAAGTTGACCTAAGATCACATTGCATAAGCTATATAGTATTTGAAGCCAGGTACTTCAACTAGAACCATTTTTTTCCCTCTATATTATCTTATAATACCAAATAATGTTTTGAGAGGTATCATGGCCTAGGGGATAGAGAAAGGACTCAAATCTGATATGGTTACTTACTAGCTATATGATCATGAACAAAACAGCGAAAGTAATTTGCAAATCTTGATTATAAATATAAGTTTGTATAATTAATTTCAGCACTGGTTCAAATAGTTTATCCAATATTGGTTTTTCCATTACTGATAGTATTGTATATATGTATATGTTATTTGACTTAGACCTGGATACTCCTGATGTTATGTGGCCCTAAATAGGTTGCCATAGTCACCCATTGGCATGGATAATTATGCAAGAGTAAGGTTCCTCTCCCTGACCTTCCAAGTTCCTGGGACAATAAAAAAGCCCTGACACATGACATGAGGCTGAAAAAGGAGAGTTAGCAATGAAGAGTGAAAGGATACTAATATAGACAGCTGTTTTTGTTCAGTCATTTTGTCTCTCACTCTTCAGGACCCCATTTGGGGTTTTCTTGGTAAAGATGCCATTGCCTTTTCCTTCTCCAACTCATTTGATAGATGAGGAAATTGAGGCAAACAGAGGTATGTGACTTGTCCAGAGTGACACAGCTGGTTAAGTATCAAAACTTGGATTTGAACTCAGAAAGATGATCTTCCTGACTTCACACCTGGCATCCTATTCATTTGATATTTAAAAATGTGATGTGATAATGTTGGGATTAGAGTTATAGGAGACATTGAATTTCTTTCATTTCATCAAAATTTCATGGAAAAGGGGGCCTTGCAGCTTTTCTCTCTCTCCTGAGGTTTACACTCTCATGAAATTCAGAATGTATAGACCCCTACAATACACAGTTTCATGAAAAACTGGAAAACAAATCCTTGGGGGTAGGACAGAGAAAGGAGCATGTGAAACCTTTTTCTGAGATAAAACACATTTTATTCACATCCTTCTCTCTGGAGAGAAGATCTAGTTCAATGAGGAATGAGTCAAAAATTGTGACAATTTATTACTTTCAGCTTTTTTTTCCTCAGGATTATATTGTGGAGTGACAAAGACATGGGATTAATCATGTATCCTAGTTTCCTTGTGCCAAGGAAATAGTCTGAAATCTGGAAAGCCTTCTGGAATAAGCAGCCAGATTGTAGAATGAGCGAATGTTCTCTTTCCAGGATGGATCATTGGCTACTGGTTCCCTAGATATCATAGAGCTACAAAGGACTAGAAAACTTGCTACCCATGTCAGGTCACAAACTAGCAGCAGAGGTGACTCAAGAACATTTTTCTTTCCTTATAAATATATTGTTTCTTCTTCTAATATCTTTTCATATAAGCTTTGTAAAGTTTCGTACTTCTACAAATCAAGAGGCATGAGTTCTTTGGAATGAAGATGAGGAAGTTACCATCAACCCTTAAAATTAATGTAATCTGCATTCACCAGGATTCTATGACAAGGCAATATTTTTTGTGAGTCTAATGGTTAATAAAATATTCTCAATTTCTAAGTTCTGTGTAGAAAAGCTGGAACTATATAAATGCAGACTATTTGTTTAGGGTTTGTCATATTTGGAAAAAAGGTTTTGAAACTAGTAGTTCTTGGGCAGCTGTTTTGAGAAATTTGCCTATTAGTTATAGAGCTTCAAAAGTAATTTTTACTCAAGTTTGACAAACCACTTTTAAGGCTGTCTTTCTTTTCTCTATCTCTCACATTCTCTTTTTCTTCCCTCCCTCCTAACTTCCTTCCCTCCCTCTCTCCCTTCTTTCCTTCCTTCCTTCCTTCCTTCCTTCCTTCCTTCCTTCCTTCCTTCCTTCCTTCCTTCATGAGGTTTCTAGGGTCATTGCTACAGATACTTGCTCTAATGGAAGGAGAATGCCTCACTTAGGTCATATCAGTCAAGGAGACAAATAAGTCTAAAATCTTTTCCTCCTATATATTATATACAGGAAGTATGATGGGAAATTTTAACTATGAACTATTATCCAACTCATTTTAAGTTAATCTGCCTTATTAAAATTTTCTCCATCACTTTCCTAAGTCTAGACAATCAACAAAACAATAAAACCCTGAGCAAGTAGCCTTTGCAATTGCTATCGTGTAAATGTGAACTATGAATTTAGAAAGAGCCAGTAAGAACCTACTCTAGCACACCACTGGATTCATATGGGCTAATTCATCTAGGGCTTCATTCATCTAGGGCTAATGGGTTCAAGAGCTCTAGAGAGAGGGACATAGTCCTCTTCTCTCCCTGCCTTCTCCTTTGGCAATCTGGTACAGATGATGAACTCCTTCACAGAATAATGTTTTAAAGTGCTTAAGATAAAATACAAAGAATTTCTAGGGGTGGCTAGGTGGCTACGGGGTGGCTAGGAGGCGCAGTGGATAAAGCACCAGCCCTGGAGTCAGGAGTACCTGGGTTCAAATCCGGTCTCAGCCACTTAGTAATTACTTAACCCCACTTGGCCTTGCAAAAAAAAAAGAATTTCTAAAGAGACATTATATCAAAATGTATTATCAAGATGTTAAAAAGAAAAAAAAAACAAACCACAGGTTAAGAATCCCTGAACTGACCTATAAGTGAGAATTCTCCTTGCTTTGGTGATGCAGTCTTGACCATGGCAGATAATCAGGTACTAATTATATTTGCTGCATATGGTCCCATTTCTGTGAGAAGAGATGATGTTAGGGAAGCTGGGAAGTAAGAGGATTTGCCTGCAGTAGCATCTGCTAACTGCTCAGGATGCACTAGCCAGCTTCACAGGCTGGGCTATTAACCTTGTCTCCAAGTGATCTCAATAGAATTTCTTAGGTGAAAGAATTTCTATTCTAGTGGAATAGAAATTGAGAGAAAACTCTGACCTTTATCTGGTAGCCAGAGTGGGTCTAATCTAGTCTGAAGATAATTTCTGTAATTTTTATTTCCATAAGAAATCAATTCTAGGAAGTTAATTAACAATGATTTAAGAAATACTTAGTAGCAGTCCTGGAGTGAGAAAGAGTTTCATGACCCTGGGCAAGTCACTTTAATTCTGTCTACCTTTAAAAAAAAAGAAATACTTAATGTCCACCACTTAATGCAAGGTCCCATGGAGGACCTTGGAGAAATACAATGCAAGGTCCTTGACGCAAGAAGATTATATTATATTAAAGAGAAGCTTTGAGTGCTACAAATGAAACTTGCAAGCTGGTTTGTATAAGGCAGTATCAGTATTGTGGTAGATGTTGTTAGATCTCTGTAATTCCAGCTCAAGGAAATTATTTTATGGAAATGACATTTAAAATTGGGTCATAATGACAAGAATTTATGAAATTCCTTGGAGGATGGGTGGCAAGAAAATGCTCTGTAGAGAATGCTCAACTGATGAATTGGTTGACATAAAAATAAAATTAAATTCAGTCTCTGTCACTTTACTTTCTGTGTGACCTTAGACAAGTCACTTAGTCATCTGTTGAGTGTGGTGGAGATGGTGGATTAAGTGATTTTTTAGGTTTCTTACTGTCTTTTTACCTTTTATTCTGTTCCACAGATGAAATGAATGTTGGTCTTGAAGGCAAAGAGGCTGAGTCTTTGTACTATCTTTGACCCTTTTTTTTTCTCTCTGCCATTTTGGACAAGTAAAAGTAGCTCAGATCTTATTTGCCACAAAAGAAGCCAGATCATTTTGAAGGTGTCTACCGTCTACAGATCTGAGATCCTTTAATATCCTGTATGAGGACTAGAGTATCTTCGAAAGAATGTCGTGGTGGTTGTTGTTTTTTTAATACGATTCAGTTTGATAAGAAGTGATTTTTTTTTTTAGATGTAAGGCATTGTGGACCACAAATACAAGAAAGGTACAATCCCTGCCCTCGAAGAGTTTTCAGATTAATTGGGGCTAAGATATCTATAAAATTCTATGCAATAAGTTTTATAATCTAGGAGGAGAGGTTGTTAATGCTGAGTGTCTTTCCTAGGTGATTATATGCACAAAAGGAGGAAGTGATGACAAAGGAATAAACTAAATTGTAGCCATATTTATGAATTTACTTGCTTAATAAGGCAACATAATCATATTCCGGCTTCTTGGTCCTGCCATGGAACCTCATCTTCTCTGTAAGAAATTGGCCTTTGTTTGTTTGATATAATAGACTAAAGCACTTAGTTGAACAACCCAGGCTGGTTATTGTGTTGCTGCAAATTGCAGTTATCTAGCTAACCTTTTGTTCCATGGTAAGCATGAGAAGGTTGAAAAGATTGTTTTATTTCATTTTTTTCTTTTGCTTTGTGCATTCATGCTATTTGGTTTAGCATTAAAACTTAATTTTGAGGTGGAAAAATTGCTGAAGCATAATTAGCAGAAATCTACAACACTTTAAGGTGTTTTATCTTACCTATAGCAGGATACAAGACACCACAATTGATAAATATTTGACACAGTTCACAGACATTTCTTTTATATTTTGTGAAAAAGCCCAGAAGCATTATTGCTTTTGTTTTTTTGAATGCTATTAGTTTTGAGTCTGTATTCATTTTAATCATTATTTATATTAATCTTTTAGCAATTGTATATAGCTGATGAATTTTGGGAATATATTATGTTAATAGGATTTCAGGGAATAAAAAATAAGTCTTTTCTTTCTGTTTGTGTTTGGTACTGTCTTATTCACCCAAACAGAATGCAAATAATATAAACAACTGAGATAAGCAGAAACTGGGGCTTTGCCATCTGAAGTAAGAGGAGATTAGTTTCAGTGAATGGGTAATGAGCAGAGTTGAGGACTGTGGGGGGAAAAATTGGGTGCTGTTTTTCTGAAGCTCCTGAGACTTGGGTTTACCCCATCCATGTCCTACAAACCCAGTGATGCTTAGTAAATATGGAATGTTGAGGATTGTAAAGAGCTTCTGCAAAAGAGGATCATTTGATATTTTTGGTGAGCATTGATACGTCTGTAATGAGTACCTTTACGTGGAAAAGCTTCTTCCAGTAATTTGTCTTTTGGTTCCGACACTTTTTCAGAATTGATTCATTTGTCCTCATCATTAGATACTGTCTCATTGTATGTTGGATGACTTGTCCTTTCTCTTCATAGAAATAGAATGAGAAAACTCTGCTAATTTACCATTTATTGCTTTCTCAGAATATATGAATCTGTCATCAAATTAAAACACTTGGAAGAAAAATTAGTCACCAGACTACCTCCCACTTTAGAAAAGAACATTAAGATTTAGGAGAACAGCAGTACTTCTGTTGTCACTTCCATGAGAAGCTTGTCTGACCTCAAAGCTGGTAATTATAGATTTAGAAAAGAAAGGGGTCTTAAGGGACCATCCAGTTGATCCCAAGGAGCAGCTTGGTTCTGCAACGAGTAAAGCACTGACCTTAGAGTCAACTCTTGATAAGTTCAGATCTAGCCTCAGCTACTACCTAGCTGGGTGACCTTGGGTAAGTCTGTTTGCCTCAGTTTCTCATCTGTGAAATAAGTTGGAGGAGGAAATGTCAAATGACTGCAGTATCTTTTGAAGAAAACCCCAAATGGGATCATGATGAAAAACAATGAGCAACAAACTGAAAGCTGATCCTCTCATTTTATAGAAGAGGAATTATGTTCTTCCTTCTGACAGTTTAAGTGATTTATCCCAGATGCTAAATTCTACAATGGTATCCATTTGTATAGAGTCTGAGTTTGAGGGGAAGTAAGCAACTGCAAAAATGAATTAGATAAGTTAGGTTCCTATAGGACATGACATTTCCATACTAAGTAGACTTTTTATGTTCTTGGTACTTCTCAAAGAGAAGACTAGAACACACACAATACAAGACTTGTCTCTGCAAAGATACAGTTGTATTTTCATGAACAAAGGAGGGAAAATAACATTTTCTGTTTCTGAGAATAAATAGGTAAGTGTACATCTGGTTAGCTGGTTTTAGGTTCATAGAATTCTTAAAGGTCATCTAGTCAGAGCCCGTTAGTTTGCAAAAGAGGAAGTAGAAGTAGGGAGGGAGGGAGGGAGGGAGGGGGAGAGAGAGAGAGAGAGAGAGAGAGAGAGAGAGAGAGAGAGAGAGAGAGAGAGAGAGAGAGAGAGAAAGAAAGGAAGTGACTTCTCTAAAATCAAACAGTGTTAGGAGAACTCATGTCTCCTAAAGTCCAGTTCATTGCTCTGTCCATGACAACACATTGTATATTAAACATTAATGGTCAAGACGCTGCTTATGCACTAAGCTTCATTTAGCACTTCTGTCCAGACAGCTTAACACTTATTGATTAAATTTGGCTAGACTTGTGATTCTATCTCACTTTGCCTGTTTTCTGAAATCATGCAATGTGAACAATTAGCATTAATGCTATGAGCTTTGATTATGAACTTCACCCCTTTGTATTTTCAGTATGAAGATTAGGCTTGAATCAAGAGCCTCTGATTTTAAATCTAACTTCCTTTCCACTGTATTTTTTTACCTCCATCTTCTTCCCTTATATTCATCTTAAAACATCTTGATGTCATTCCCTACTCTCTCTCCTCCAAAGTCTGATGAGGTAACCCTTTTTGCCAAAACCAGTCCCTCATATGTGGCCTTGATTCATTCTATTCCTTTAGGTACTGAAAAACAATTTATAATCTCAATTAATTCTACAATGTTCAACTTCACTCCATCTTCCAGTTCCTTCCATCCTTGCCTCAAACATGACCAAGTTTCCCTAATTCTGGAGCAGGGGAGGGACCTTCACTAGACCCTGCCATCTCCTCAAGCTCCTTATCATCGTACATCTTTAAAAAACACACAAAAATCAACTAACATTTATTTAGCGCTTTGAGATTTACAAGCACTATACACACATGTATATATGTATGTATACATATGAAATCATTTTCTCAACAATTCTAGGAGGCAAGTGCTATTACTTTTTTCCTATTTTGCTGATGAAACTGAGGCACACAAGTTAAATTACTTGCTCAGGATCACATAGTAACATTCTGTTTTTCACTCAAGTCTTTACCATTCCCCATATAGTTCTCATCACATAGTTCAAGTGTCCCCTTCCTTAGGAAGTCTTTTTCTTTGCTATTTTGAATTAGTCTTGTTCATTTGTTTCAGTCATATCTGACTCTTTGTGATGTCTTTTGGGGTTTTGTTGGCAAAGATACTGGAATGGTTGCCATTTCCTTCTCTAATTTATTTCACAGGTAAGTATACCAAGGCAAATAGGATTACAGCTAGCTAGTAAGTGCCGTGTCATCAAATTTGAATACAAAAAGATGAGGCTTCCTGACTGCTGGTCCACCATTCTATCATTTACTGCAACACCTAGTCATCCATATTGAATTTATTTACTTTGTATCCATTCATGTTTATTCTCTTCATATCTGTATATACTTATATGCACCTGTGTCCTACATTAACATGTAAATTCCTGAATATAGGAATCCTTTCATTCTTTGTCTTTTTTATCTATTACGTAGATCAGTGTCTGGTATATAATAGGAGTTTAAGAAATGCCTATTGACTAGTCACAATGCATTGCTTCATCCACTTTCTCTTCAAATTGTCACATAGGTAGTATTATATTTACCTGTTTTATTCCCCTAATAATATATAAGATCCTTGAAAGCAGTGGCTTCTTATATTTTTAGCATTAACTAAAGCACCTTCCATTAAATTG
Source organism: Macrotis lagotis (assembly GCF_037893015.1). Classification (NCBI taxonomy): domain Eukaryota; kingdom Metazoa; phylum Chordata; class Mammalia; order Peramelemorphia; family Peramelidae; genus Macrotis; species Macrotis lagotis. The sequence goes on from NC_133658.1 coordinate 762,755,599, forward strand.
AATTTGAATTTGGTCATTTAGGATTTGCTGAGGTATTATTTAGGTTAATCAAGCAAGAAGCATTTATTAAGTGTGTAATATGTGCTAAGTGCTGGGGATGCAAATAGAGGCAAAAGACAGTCCCTGTACTCAATGGGCTCACAGTCTGAGAGAAAGACAACATGCAAACAGTCATGGATGAAAAAACTATAGTCAGGATAAATTGGAAATAATAACAGGACAACCATTAGAATTAAATTTCAGTAGCACAGAAATTTCTCAATTGTAAGGAATCATCTGGTGATTCAGATGAGCACATGGACATCAAAATAACAGTATTAGAGTTAAAAAAGAAACAAAATCTGAGTTTGAATTCACACTTTGACATACATTAGCTGTATTTCCTTGGGCTAATCTCTTGCCTTTCTGAACCTCCCTTTCCTCACCAATAAAATAGGGAGCTTTACCTCACTGGTTCCATTTGAGGAGAGTAACTTGTAAACTTTAAAGGATTATGTTAATGGACTCTTTAGAGATGAAGTCTCTAACCCTGTGATTAAGAATCCCAATATAATGAATTTCTTTCTTTGTTTCAATCTATAATGCCTTTTAAATTTTGATATGAAACAGATTTTTAAGAGGGACCTGAAGTGCAAATTTGAATTCTCAGATGTACATCTTAGTTGCCCAACTGGTTTTGTAAGTTTGTAATTTAGGTAGCATTTGGTTGCAAGTCTGGGGATACACATTACATAGATCCATTAAGGTTGATCAAACACTGTTACACTCCTAAATGGAATATTAGTACCACTAGTTTGTTGCCAAGAATTACTGTGTAGGGTTTGCTTTTTATCTACCCATTTAATTTTGGCTAAGAAATTAACATCTGATGTGAGAAACCCAGAAAAAGTTTTGTTGACCAATTAGAAGCATAAAATAGAGTTTTTCATTATGGGAGTAGATAATGAATATCAGATAGTCTGGTGACTTTGTGATTATGAAAAAGTTTCAATCAAGCTTCCCAGATTGGGCAAAATGCTCTTTTTGTGTTTTAGTGTTTTTTTAAGGTATTTATAGAGCATGTACCTGGAATGTAAATTAACTTTGTAATGTGGCTCATTACAGTACTCTTGCTAACCTTGTTCCTTTCCCTCATATTCTTCCAGAGAAGGAGTGGGATTTTTTTTTCTACTCCTTTGAGTCTAGCAGTGCAACACACAATATGTAGAACAGGTGTTCCAGTATATAGAAAACTGACTGCCAAATACAGCAAACTGCCTTTTTTTTCTCTTGAGGGACTGTGTTTCCTCAACTGACACCCATGGGCTGAATCAGAAATTGGGGACAGAATTGGTTTCCTGCATGCAGATTCTGGTGTGGTTTTTCTCAGAGTGGGAAAAAAGTGACTCCTTCCCAACTGTTGTCTTGGTGCCCCAAGTTAAGGTTTTAGTGCTTCGCAAATACTCTGATATTTAAACTTTTAAAAAGCTTCAGCTGTTATGAAGTCTGTAAATAAAAAATTCCTTCTCCCTTAAATTTTTGCCCATTTGTCTTTCTTCTACTCTCTGGTGCCAAGAAGAATAAGTCTCATTTTCATTACATGACAGTGCTTTTTATATATGAAGAGAAAAAACCATTCTCTCTTTCCCTCACCCAAACCCCCTTAATGTCTTCCATTCTCTAGGCTAAATTTCAATTCTCATCTAGAAAATGAGGGAGTGAGACTAAATAGCTTTTAAGGACCCTAAGGACACTCTTTGATTGTATGGCAGATCTCTAGATGTTTAAAGGATCTTCATATGACTTTGTTTTGGTTTGGTCTTGACTTACTTGGTCATTCTTCTCTGGAAGAGTTATAGCTTGTTATTTCTTTTCTACTTTGGTCATATAGGCCACAGAATTCCAATATGATTTTGTTAAGATAAAGTATAGAAGGACTATGCTAGTTTCTCTATCTCATCATTAAATAGATAACAAAGGTATTTGTTATTTTTATCAATGTATGGGCATCTTGGTATAAGAGCTACCTTCATAGCAGATCTTACCATATCTAGGATTTAACAGCTATTCTAAGTCCTGAGGAATGTCTTCTGAATAGCTCATCAGTGTTAAAGACAGGGTTTTAAACCTAGGGTCTTCCCATTCCCAAGACTAATAATACCCCATTCACTAAAATACTTCCTTTATCATTGAAAATAATTTTTCTATCAGTCTGGTATAAAAGCATATACTTTTTAGCTATCACATTAGACTATTTGTTCTTTTTGAGCATGGCATCTTACTAAAAACCTTTCCCTTTTAATGAATTACTTTCTAGTTTCGTGTTTTATACAGCATTTGGAAATATTTTAAAGCTAAATATATGACTTATCATTTCTTCCTATTATATTCTACTTTACTAATTCCATCTTAATGAAATAATGGATTCCACTGGATTTCAACGTACCTTTGCCCCCTGGGTTCTGCCACCCTCCCTATTGTAGAACCCTTAGGATACCTTCTTAGTGAATTCTCACTTCTGCATTGTCTACCATCAATTAAACTTTCATAAAAGGTTAACTCTGTGGTACTCTATTGGAGAATTCCTTTTGGACTGATGTTGATTGACCAAATAATACTTCTAGCATTTGTTTGGCCAGCCGGTTCTGAATGGACACAATAGTCTCCATTTCTCTCTTGTCTTCTCTATCATAAGAGCTGTTGTCAGATGTGTTGTTGAAATTTAGTTTTACAATGTTCATAGCATTTACTTGGTTCTCCTGCCAGAAAGAGAAATGAGGTGGAATTGGCATGGCTTCCCCTTTCTTCCCTTTTACTATTATACTTCTAAACAGAGCAGTGTGTACTCTCTGCCTTTACTTCCTTATTGATCATTCATTTCTCAACCACTTGTCATCTGGTTTTTGTGTCTCTTTGACTCTTTTAGGTGTGTGACCACTTACCTCCAGATTAACGAGAATAGGGTCTGGTCCTTTGTCTCTCTGTAGCATTTGACTTTATTGGCTATTTCCTCTTCCTTGGAGTTTGAAACTTTGTACAGCTTCTGGAACATAGTAGGTGCCCCCCCTTTCCCTCCATGAATATGGACTTTATCCTCAGGTGCTCTTTCCTTTCTCTCTGTCCCTCCCTCTCTCTTTTTGTCCCTCTGTCTCTCTAATTTTCCTCTACTTCTGACTCTCTCTGTGTCTGTCTCTGTCTCTGACTCTCTCTCTCTCTCTCTCTCTCTCTCGCTCTCTCTCTTTCTCTCTCTCTGTCTGTCTTTCCCTCTCCTGTATCACCCCTCTATTCCCTCCTCTCCCCTTTACTTCCTCTCTGATTTATTTTCATATCCCCATTTCTATTAGGCATAAATCCTATCTGTTCCTTAGACTTCTTCTTGCCCCCAACATGGCTTGAAAAGAGAAGCCCTTTTGTGTCATTACTAACATTTTTTTTCCTGGCAAGCCCCTACTAATACTAGATTTTAGTTATTCTGACTGTACTATGCTGCTCTTTTGTATTCATCTTCCAGCACCTGCCCTTGCTTTTTTCTTGTACATGTCCATTTTAAATCTTTGTTTTTCATACATCAGTTTGACAAGGTTAATGAGTAGATGTTGACTAGAAGACATGCCTTTGACATTTCTTCATGGAAAAGGATGTAAGAAAACATAGATGATATGCCCTTACTGTTAAGTTTCTCCTTGTACTGTCAGACAAAATTCCCTCTCCATTCCTTTCTTTTCCCCTTAGTGCAGCATAGGGAGATTCCTCCCTGCTCATTTCCCAATTCATCTGATGGTTTATATATTTTCCTAGGATTAATGGTATGTATTTGCTTGGTATTATAAGTATTCATGGTGGCACAATACAGGTTATCTTGCCATCATCTTTAAAAAATTCCCCAAATTTTCTTCATTGGTAATTATAATAATGATGATAATAATATATATTTATATGCACTTTGAGTTTTGCAAAGTACTTTACATGCATTATCTCATTTAATCCTTATAGCAACTCTGTAAGCAATGGTATTCTCATTTTTTAGATGAAGCTTATAAGGGTAAGCAAGAACATGAGGCAGGATTTAAATTGAAATTTTCTTGGCTTCAAATCCAGAACTATAAGTCACAAGTGTATGCAGTGATGTTTCAAAGTATATTTTACAACCAATTTTAGTGAATATTTTCATATATAATTTTCAAACTCTGCCTAACTCACACAAACAGCTTACCCTGGCTTTGTAGTTGTAATTCTACATTACCAGATTGAATAGCCAGCCTTGCTTCACCGTATAAAATCTATTGTCTTCCTATAGTAGATTTCCCTACCACAAAATTCCATTGAACTAATAGAATTAATGAGACTTCCTTTCTTGAAACAATCCCATACAAAAGAGCTTGGTGGAGAAAATTTGAAAATCTACTACTTGCATATTGCTTTATGTTTTAAGTCAGGAGAAGAGAAAATATTCTGTTGAAACCAAAATAAGGGATTTTTACATCTCTCACCCTCTTTAGTTACATTTGGCTTGGGAAGTGGGAATTTAAGTAGGAGCTAGAGAAGAAGAGAAAAAAATAAAGGGAAAGCATCCTTGGAACACATTGACACATGTTGTCAGTTTTACCTCCTCTAAGAGATTGCAATACATGAAGTATTGTTGCATTTTATAAGCATCATTGGTTAGGAAGTGTCTTAAAGTTGCCCCCTAGAAACATTGGACTCCATCTGAGGCCTAGCCTCTTTTTTTCCTACCTTCTGGGTAGGTGCATTTGACAAGACTATAGTCCAGAGTTGGAAAGGGAGACTACATTGAGAAGTTGGAGATTTCAGAACCAAAAGACCCCACAAGAGGAGGCAAATAACCCAAATGTAGAAATCTGTGTTAAATAATATACAGAACTGAGCCAGGCAGCATGAAATTTGGAGTTGATGTTGACAGACCTTCAATCCTCTCATTGTTCTCATTTTATTTTCCCCCTTGGCTTGTGTCATAACCTGAAAATTGTTTAAACATAGGTTTTCATATTCATTGATTTAACTCTTCAAGACCTTTTGCAACACTTGGGAATTAATGATCTCTTTCTTTATGAACGTTTTAAATTGAGCTTATTCTTATGGAAATGTGATCCCCAGTAATTTAACAGAAGGGATTTTAGCCAGCTGTAAACCCAAGCTATTCTAGCACTGAACTTAATGCTTGCATTTCATTTTTTTTTTCAGGCTGCACATTTAGGTCACTTGAAATCAGAAAGCTATATCACTGCATATCTGGAACATGGGGCACTAATGTAGAAGCTGACCTCCGGTCTCCAAATTTTTTTGTGAGGGTGAGTTTTGTTGTCATTTGTTTCTATAATTGGCAGTTCATATATATATATATATATATATATATATATATATATATATATATATATACATATATGCAAGCTTCCATTGTGGAAGGAAAGGATATATATATTGGGAAAGAGTCTCTGAATTATGTCTCATTTAAACAGAAATAAAATTCTACCAGATCATAAGATAGACATTGTAAGCCTCATTTGTTAGTGGTGTTAGTTTTGGGAAAGAGAGTGAACTCCAATATGCTATGCTTGAGGATGTCACAGATTGTACAAAGTATATTCACTTTGTACACTCTCAGAATGTTTGGAAGTGAAACAAAACAGGAATTAGAAAGTAAAAAAGATAGGAATGGAAACCTTATTCTGGGAGTGGGAGGTTATCTATGTGGGTTAAAAAAAGTTTTACTGACATTTGCTAGTACTTTGCAGTCCTTTTAAAATATACCCTTCCCTTATAAATCTTTATAAAAGCTAAATAAATAATACAAAAACCAACCTTGCTGTGATCATGTCTGACACTATTAGACATTGTATAGCATGCTCCATGTGTTACTCCATATGTATTCATCTTTTTTTTTTCTAATTTTTTAAAAATTTATTTTAAGGCAATGGGGTTAAGAGTGACTTGCCCAGGGGCAGCTAGGTGGCATAGTGGATAAAGCACTGGCCCTTTAGTCAGGAGTACCTGGGTTCAAATCTGGTCTCAGACACTTAATAATTGCCTAGCTGTGTGGCCTTGGGCAAGCCACTTAACTCCATTAGCCTTGCAAAAAAAAAAAGAGTGACTTACCCAAGTCCATACAGCTAGGCAATTATTAAGTGTCTGAGGCTGGATTTGAACTCATGTACTCCTGACTCCAGGACCAATTGTCTATCCATTTCTGATAGGAAAGGTTGGGGGAGAGGGGAGGTAAAGGAAGAGGTTATCTTTCCCCATCTATCTTTCTGAACTGAGTTTGGTTATTCTAATTAATCAACCTTGTCCTTTTGCTGTTGCTTTCATTTACATTATGGCAGATGTTGTATATATTATCATCCTTATATCTTCTTTGCTCTGAATTAATTCTTACAAGTCTTTGGATTAAATTATGTTTGACTAAAGGTGTATTTGACTAGGTTATATTTGACATTACTTTTTTTTATTTTGATGCATGTATCTTTTTTTGTCAAAATGCTAGCTAGTCTTTGAAGACTTGTGTTCACATCCTGCTGTAGACTGAGTGAACTTCTTTTGTGCATAGTAGTAGTAGATGATGTCACAATTAATAGTAATTAGAAGACACAGTATGTAAGAACTGCTTTTTTGTGTGTTACCCTGTTAAAAATCATATTATGTATTTCAGGTCCTTTAAATATATCAAAAATGGATCTCACACCTTAGCTCCTTTTAGGGATACTGATGCCTCTCTCCCCTGCCCCCCAACCAAGACTTGGTGTTGTCATTCTATGGAGGAAATCAGAAAACAGCAGTCTCAATTTCTAGGCTTTTTTTTTTTCATTTAAATTTTATGGTGATTCTAAAAGGCAGCTTATTTCATATTGATCTGACCAAGGAGTTAGCCAAGTGCAGTGTTAATTGGGTCCTCTGGAATTCTAAACCCCTGGGACCTGGAGCTTTCTAGTAAGGAAAAAATAACAAAAAATCACAGGCTGTGCATCTGTCTGAGATGCTGGAAACTGCTGAGGCAACCACACAGATTTTGGCAACTCATTTTGCATCCAGTTGCTTATTTCAATTAGCTTGTTTTGTGTTTTCAGTTCCCCTTCTCCCCTTTTCCCCCCTTTCCTGTAAAGCTGTGTTTTGCAAACTGCTGCCCAGAGGGCAGGGTCTTGGCGATGGGGTCCGCATTGTTCTAATGCTCATTCCATATGTATGTCACATCTTCAGATCCTAGCCCCTCCAAGCAACCCCTCCTGGCTTCCTTCCCCCCACCCCCACCCCCACCCCCAGCCTGGGCTCTGCTCACTCTCTCCTTCCTTTCCCCTCTCCCTCTGCTCTTTATGATTTCTCCACCCCCCCCCCCCCTTCTCCAGAGGGAGATTCTTTTTGGATCTTGTAAGCAGGGAGATCTAAACTTTAAAAAAAGAAAGAAAGAAAAAAGAAGTCTTGTGCTGTGTGTGCATTTGGCTGGATGGCCTCAAAATAATTATTCTCTTCCCTCTCCCCCTGTTTTCTGTCTCCCTCTCTCTTTTTTTCCCCTCTCTTTTTCCCCCAGCACAAAGCTTTTTAAGAAACTAAGATTGGTAGTTCTTTCTGCCTTTTCTGGTTACCGTGGTAGTGGATATCTCAGTTACCGAAGAATGGAGCAGGCAGACTGGAGTTTTTATGTGCCTTTCTTTTGGGACTGCTAGGGAAGTCCACTGAGAAATGCAGACCCGCAGCCCTGCCTGCTGAGTTTATTATGCCTGTTATCTGTCACTTACTCTGACTAAAAGGTAAGGGCTGCTGTAATTTGTCCCTGCAAAGGCAGCGAACATTGTTCTACTTCTGATGCTTTCCACTAATTGGCTCATGAGGGAGGTTAGAAGATGAGGCATTTGTGCTTGCCTTTTTTTTTCCCTTAGACTTCTATCCAGTCAAAGCTTTCTGTTTTTATGTATATCTAGAGAAGGGGAAAATGCAGGGAATCTTATTGTTATCTTATGGGTGGTGTCGGTTTCACATGACTTCCGAAGAGAAGATTCTTGATTTTGTGACTTTTTAAAAATAGGTCATCAGTATAGGTATGTCTATGCCTATATGATCAACATGTATATTATTTTTCATAAACTTTGAGCACATGAACTGTGATGAGATGTCCCGGGACATTAGAACAAGGTAAGAATGCTTTGCTCAGCAGATTGCATTTTGTACCAGTTTTCTATTTCTATTTCTTATTACTGTGTGTATAGAGGGAAGAAAATAGTTTCTAAAGAAACCACTTTAATTGAGGAGAGATCTTCACAATGATTGTGTCATATACATATGTCTTATACTAAGGCAAATAAGAATTTGGTGTATTGATCATAGCATTTGATAATCTTCCTTTTTATAGTGGGGAGAAAACCCAAGAAAACCTTTTTCTTAATTTCTGCAGCTGCCAAAATACCCAACTGTGAATTGAACTGCCAGTAAAGGAACTCAGATAATAATAACTATAATAGAAATCCAAGATATATTCTTAAACTTATCAACTTAGACTAATTGGAAATGGAATAATGGTTATCTATAATTACTTTAAACGAGCCTTATCTTTGACCAGGAGAGAGAAAAATATCATGCCTTACTAACCTATGTGGTGGCTTTTGTTTGGATGATACATCACCGGTTTTTATCTCATAGAAACCCTCCCAAAGCTTCATTGGGTAAAGAACTTTTTTTTCTGTTTTATTCTTTTAAAATTTATTGGGTCTTAAAGACTATTGGTTGTACAGAATATATTTTACTCTGCATGCAGAAAATGTACTTAGTGATCTTTTTTTACTATAACTTGCTATTCTTGATTGTGTGTGATAACTTTTTCTATAAAAATATTTTGAAGTATATTTAAGTATTATTTCCATTAAGTATATTTTTAAAGTATTTTTAAGTGTGATACATACAAGTATGCACCCAGATGTATGACTCTTATTCTTTGTATTTACTTTCAGCAACAATATATTCTGAATAGAAAATAGGAAAATGTCTTTCCATTAAAATTATATTCTAATAACACAAAAATGAAGCAGCATGAAATAGTAAATAGAAAGAACCAGCTTTGTATGCAGATGATCTGGATTCAAGTGGCACCTCTCTGACACATATATTGACAATTTGACTTTCGACAAGCTACAATCTCAGTAACCTGGAGAACTCTTACTAATTGCAGAGCAGCGACTGATCTGTGTTGGTAGAAGCAGTTACCAATAATAATAAAGGTTCTAACAACAATAAAAACTAAGATAAATGAGAGACAGACAGTATCATCCACTGAATACATAGGCAGCCTTGGAACCAGGAAAATCCAAGTTCAGGACCAGTGTCTGACACATTTAATGAATGTTTGACTCCGGATAAATTGTTTAACCTTTCAGGGCAGGGCATCTGGCAGCTTCTCTAGGAATAGGAGTTGGAGAGAAGATACTGGCTGACCTAACCTGGCCAAGAGAGGATTCTCTTTACTTGAGCAATCAAATCACAGGTCTAGTCTATACCCCTTTCTCTCTCTGTTTTTAAGAAGCAGCATTTGTAGGCACCTCATTTCTTATGTTTATGACTTTTTTTCAGAGCATGAAACAAGTAATACCATAGAAGAAAAGAAAAAAAAAATACTGATGTAAAGAAGTCCTGTGAGTTTTTTTTTTTATTTCAATGTTTCTTACCTATCAAGGACCCAGTAAGTTCAGATATTATAGCAGTTTCTCCTACTATACTACTATTAACTGGCAAAATTACATACACCTTCCTCTAAGCCTTTTATTTTGAGTTATGAAATGAATCTCAGTTGACTTCCCAAGGGTGTCCTAGAGTAAGAGACCACTTAATAGAACCACAGAACATTAGAGATCAAAGAAATCTTAGAGATCCTCCCATCCTTTGAGAGCAACTCTTTCAGTCAACTAAGTCACAGAGTAGCCAATGACTGATCTAAGGCCACATATCTAGAATAGATGGGATTGGAGCCCAGGGCTCACAATTCTCAATCCAATTCCTCTTTCTTAAGGGCAACAAAATGTCAGACAATATTACTGAGCAGTGTAGGGTGAGGAGCCAGAAGAGAGAATGGGACAGATATGCCTTCATAATTCATAAACTACTTCCAGTGATCTAGAGCAATAAGATACTTGTAGTTTACATTATCAGATTGAATATATGCATGTATTTACACATTGAAAATATTGACTTTGTTGAAAGACCTTAAATATTATTAACTTCCTTTTAAACACATATTTCAGTTCTTCAAAAGATTGATGATTTCATCAGTCTTTCTCTTCACCAGCCCTTCCATAAAGATTGATTGAAAGATTGAAATTCCTTCCTGCTGCAGAAGGTCTTCCTAAAGCTGTTGGAATAAAAAAAAAGTTATTTTATGAGTAGTCCAAAGGAGATGAATCTCTCTTCACTTAAATAGGTTGGTTCTTGGACAGCGAACATTGAATCGGCCATTGGACCTATAACCGAAGGAGTTCTACCTTATTATATTATCTAATATGTGACTTTAGACAAGTCATAGACTCTGTAACATGGGTAATTCTCTAAGACTAATTAGAGAGTAATTGTTGATCTGTTCATAAAAGCAGTGACCAATAACAATAATAATAATAAAAATCCTAGCAATAATAACAACAAAACTAAAGAAAGTGAAAGACATTATGGTGTAATGGATAGATAGACAGAATTGGAAAAAGAAAATATGTTTTATTTAAATATACATACACAAATATATATATATATATATATATATCCTTTAAGTATAGTCCAGTGACACATACGTGTATATGTATATAAATATGGTGTATATATACACATACATATCTATATATGATATATAGGTATAATTATATACGTACATATAAATGTATATATAAATACATACATATTCACATATACTATGCACACACAGAGCTCTACAAATGCAGGAGGGAAGAGAGAAGTTACAGAAACCATTCAGATGTTTATAAACAATTTTACAGACAAAAACTTAATTCCAGACATTTGAACTATTATATTTAGATGTTCTTAATCTTTTCATTTTCTATTTTTAAAAAAATTCAAATTGAATAGGCATACATTTTGTTGAGAAAAGTTTACATTTTCAATAGTAATCCATGTGGCTTGTAAAGATGTCCAAGTGTATAGAAGTTTGTGCATATCACATTTTAAAATCAAAAATATTTTTAGGATAGTAGAGTGAAGAATTTAGATAATTTTTTTGTAGAGTTCATGTCTTTTAACTACAAACAATCATATTTTGAGTTTATTTTGTGTTTTTCCTCCTGCTGCTTCTTACTATGATGATTTCTTTGAGTTCTCAGTTTCTCTTTGAAAACTTTATGGCTCTTCTCAGTAGACAATGAGTGAACTGCAAAGTATTTAAGAGAGCAAAAACACTGACCTGTAGCTCCTGGATTTTGTTTTTAATTCAGTTACTTTCTTAAAAAAGGAAATTGCCTTGTGTCTTGGTTGCTTCTTCTGTAAAGCAAGGGTTTGAACCAGATTTTTGAGATCCTTCCTAAGTCTAAATCTAAATTTAATAATGCTAATAACTGCTTACAAATATGTATGTGTCTTCCCTGTACAAAACCTTTAAATAGATTTTTTTAATTGATCCTTAAATTCCTGAGATGTAACTATATTGTTTCCATTCTACAGATGAAGAAACTGAGCTGCATAAAAGTGAAAAGGAATTTCAGATACTAAGTGGTTGATTAGAGACTCAGACCCTAGCTATTCCAAATTCAATATTCTTTCAGTGATGCCTTGCTCCAGGCCTGAGATGGGTGCTGTGATGACACCTCCTTCTTTTCTAAATTATTCTTGTGCTTTTATTGGTGTAATATAGCACTGTTGGACCCCCTAAACTTTACTAGCTCCTATTGACTTAGAAAACCCATGTGATAATATTTCTGTGTTTTATTGTATTTTTAATTTTTTGTTAAATATTTCTTTTTTTTTACGTTTTAATCTGGTTTAGTCTATATACTGTGGGATGGGGTCAGAGATGGGAATGGGGGTCATGTGTTTGTCACTGGTATAAGGAACTCCTAATGAGAAACCTCAATCTCTGCAATTCTCAAAGCCAAAAGCATTCTAGGGCTTTAATTCTCTGAATTTCATTTCAAAGAGGTGGCTGAATAACCTGATTGACCTTAATTAATATCCTATAAATTGTTTTCCACTTTTAAGTCCTCCTTTTTGCAGTTATATCTAAAATGTCTAAGAAGTCTAAAAATTTTTAATTTTCCATTAATAGAAGTACTTGGAAAAGTCTTTTTTAGAAATTTATTTCACAGAGTGATACTCCTTGAGTTAGAAGAGACCTTTAGCCAACCCACTCAGTTTACAGATAAGGAAGTTAAATGATTTAGAGGCCTGAGAGTCAAGATTTGAAACCAGGTCCCCAAAGCCAGTGTTCTCTTCTAGATGGTGCAGTGTATACAGCACTGGCATTGGAGATAGGAGGACAGGAGTTTGAATCCAGCCTCAGACACTTAACTCTTACATAACTGTATGTCCTTGGGCAAGTCATTTAACCTGTATTTCTTCACATCCAGGGCCGTGTCCAGTTTTCCTGATTTATATCTGACCACTGACCTTAGATGACCCTTGAGGAGAAAGTGAGCCCAGTGACTTAACACAGCACCCCTTCACTCAAATCTAATTCATGTGCTTGCCATGGTATCACCTTCCTGATGTCATGGTCCTCTTCAAGACCACATTAGCATCAGGGATGAAGAAACAGAAAATTTTTTCCAAGGCTCTGCTTTTGACAATGCATTAATTCAAATTGGTCTTTTTGGAGAGAAACAAGAGACTCTATGGTTTGGGACTAGCCTCCAGAGAGGAACGCTGGTACATCTGAGCTAGTTATGGAAGTTTTTATTAAATCTATATTAAAAGAAGAAGAGAGATCAGAATAGGACCTGAAACTGAGAGCACATTATCTAGGAGATAGAGGGTCAGGGTTCAAGTTTTGCCTGTTACTTAGCTCTTCACTACAAAGTAATCTGACCTCAGATACTTTTTAGCTGGGTGATCTTAGGCAAGTCACTTAACCTTGTTTGCTTCAGTTTCCTCCTCTGTCAAATGAACGGGAGAAGGAAATGGCAAAGCATTCCAATATCTTTACCAAGAAAACCCCAAGAGGTCATGAAGGGTTAGACACTACTAAACAAACAAGCTACAAAGTTCCCTATTTCTACTGGAAAATTTGAAAATCATAGCACATAAAATAACTTAATTCTTTGGAATCTTAAAACTATAGCAATTTCTTTAATATTTTAGAACAATAGAAATTTAAAGGTTATGTAATGTTAACCACAATTAATCTCTTTATGAAGACTACCTGCTTCTTCTTGATAGGAAGCTATGAAATCCAAGTTAAAGAGGCTGTCCAAAATATATTTGGTGCAGGGAATTATTAATATAAGAGATTTGTAATTAGAAACAAATTAGAAACAAATAATGTATACTGTTCCTGTTGTTCCATTATTGAATGTAATATTTGTAACCATCTCCTCAAACCAGCTTCTGGTTTCTAGTTACCTGACCTTAGTCATTGATGGATCAAGTTTACACTGGTGTGAAAGGAAATAACATGTTTAATTTCGAGGTTATGCACCTTGGGACAAGAAGGACCAGTACATAGTTTTCCAACTGGAGAATACCTGGAGCCAGGTGCTAGACCACTACCTAAGCACCATCCTTTGTTCAACCCACTACAGAAGTGCATGTGAGGGAAGCACCATCCCACATCTTTCTTGTTCTTGACCTTAACTTCACCTTGAAAGGATGGCTATCTTTCTCTCTTTCTTTCTTAGGCCACATGCTTCTGGCCTAGGCCTGCTGGACCTCCTATGCCATGTGGTCCACTGAGCCAGTCCTTATGGCTGTATATTCTTTCTCTTTCTCTCTCATTCAAACCTTGCTTAGCCTATCCTCAAAGTGCTTACTGCTTTTCTAAGAGGTGGAAAGTTTTTAATCTGTATACTTAGTAAGCTTTCTATAATAAATCCTGAGCAGTTTTAAATCCTTTCATTAACTCTCAAACTCTATTTAGCAACCCCAAACTAATGCCCACAACGCATTCATTTAGCATTTTCAGATAATTTTGTAAATACATGCCAAATGATCATATATGTCAAAATCTCATATGATCCATCAGTAAAATATTAGAGGAATCAGAAGGTTCCTCTATAGATAATATTCGCTGAATTGTATTTATGTGTACCTCTCTCTGTTGGTTATGAAGAAGTGCAGGAAGAGCATTTACAAAATATAAAAGAAAGCTACTCCACCCATGGGGAGGCAGTGCTGAGTCAGCCTAGAAAATGACATTTTGTGTAGTTAAGAAATAGTTCATTTCATTCTTAGATTTTGGATTTTTGCCTTCACAGTTACCATTCTTATTGAAATCAGTTTCCTTATTTGCTCAGAAATGAATTTAAAATGTTCCTCATTTCAGATATATTGTACATTAAAACATTCTTTTAGATGAACATATTGGAATGGGAGAAAGAATAAAAAAAAGGATTTAACCAGTCCTCTCTTCCCCACCCCCACCAGTCCCCCCAGTTAATCTGGAAATTTATATAACAAATTGACATTCCTTAAGAAGGTGGAAGATCAGACCAAGGGAACCTGTAAATAGAGGCTTTTGGTTTCTAGTACTAAATGATATGGATTGTTAATTAATGTTTGAGTTTAATTAAATTAGTACTTTCCATAACTCATTTAAAATATAATGTTAGCTTGAAGTTTATAATATCTAGTATCCCATTTCCTTGATAGTTTTGGCCTTATATCATGATAAACAGAGGCCACCAAGAGTTTATTAAAGATAGGGATATCCTCCTTAAATAAGCAGCTCACTTTCCCAACATGTGAATTCACATTGTTTTCTTAACTACTGGGCTTCTTCCTTTATTCTAAGCAAAACACAGGTTATTTTTTTCCCTTTTCTTTTTTTTTCCTTTTCTGTTTTTTCTGTTCTTTTCTATTCTCTTCTTTTTTAAAAATAGAGAAAGCCTTTCAATTTTGCAGCTCTTGCTCAATGACCTCAGATGGGCCTTTTGCATAAAAACTGAAAGATTTGGTTGTTTGAACTACATTAGCATCAAAAAAGCAGAATGTGTGTTGACTAAGGTGGCCTTGGGGAAGGGGGGTGGGGTGGTGGTAGAGGATCTGGGTAGTTGACTATGGAAATCCAGAGACCTGGAAGAGTCTGTTGAATGAAGAATAAATAAATAAAGCTGTGCTCTCAGTGAGAGATGAATACCAAACTCTCTTTGCTTGGTTGGACAGAGAGTAGGTTAAGGCATTTTAGAAACCTTGAAGACTGATTTTTATTTTCTAGTTTAAAGACTGTCTGTATGGTTCACCTTCACATGAAGTGAGGTTGGCTAGGAGCCCCTTGGTTAACTCCTTAATATCTTGTGTTGATTCCCGCTCCAAGACCTTTGAACTCAGTTTGTCCTTCCAGGTCTTGTGGAGTCTCAGCAATTCTCTCACAAAGGCAAGAAATGAAAGCTGGAAGACAAACAAACCTTATATTTATTTAACGTTTTTAGCTTTTTCAAAACATTGTCATACTTGGTACTGATAGAGGAGTCATTGTGAGCTAGTGGAAAGACTTGTATTGGGAGTCTGGATCATTGTCATCATCATTATCTTCAATATAAACAGAAGTAGCTAATGACCCCAAGTCTCGAATCAGGAACACTTGAGTTTAAATTCAACCTCTCACACTTACTAGCTCTGTGACCCTGCCTGGGCAAGTTACTTAACCTCTGCTTTAATCCATTAGAGAAGGAAATGGTAAACCACTCCAGTATTTTTGCCAAGAAAACTCCATAGACAATTTGACTATATGGTCCATGGGGTAGATGGTCTCACATATTGCAGGTCTTCCCAGGTAGGAAGCTGGTCTAGTTTACCTCTTAAAAGATTATGGTATAAATGAATGAATTTTTTCAAAAAAATGTTAAAAATGCTTGCTATGTCCAATTACTAAGTGCTACAGAATATAAATAGAAAAATAAGGAAATTCTTTCTGTACCATAGCTTGCACTGTAATGAGAACTACACTAAAAACAACAAATAAATGATAAGCACTATTAAGCCTTACCTTGTATGTGGCAGGGGGAAGCTATTGGAACAGTGGAAAGAGTGTTGAGCCTGGAGTCAGAAAGGCTCCTCTTCCTGAGTTCAAATCTAACCTCAGATACTAGCTATGTGTCCCCGGACAAATTCCTTAGCCTGTTTGTCTCAGTTTCCACATCTATAAAAATGAGCTGAAAAAGGAAATGGGGAAACCACTCCAGTATCTTTGCTAAGAAAACCCCAAAGGAGGTCATGAAGAGTTAGACAGGATTGAAAACGACTGAACAATAGTAACAACATATACAAGCCAGGCAATCAGGTATGGGGCAGCTTGGTGGCACAGTGGATAAAACACTGGCCTTGGAATCAGAAGGATGGAAGTTAGAACACAGCATTTGACATTTAGTAGCTATGTAACCCTGGGCAAGTCACTTAACCCTGATTGCCTCACATTCAGGGCCAGTTGTCCTGATTCATAACTGGCCACTGATCATCTAGTTGACTCTGGAGGAGAAAGTGAGGCTGATGACTTTGCACAGCACCCCCTCACTCAAATCTAATTCATGTTTTTGTCATGGCATCACCCCCTTGATCTCATGGTCTTCCTCTAGAACAAAGGAGAAAAACATCATTATCATCATCATAATAGGACACTGAGAAAGGCCAGGGCAAGCAAGGTCTCTAGCCATCAGGAACTCATATTCCAGTACAAGCCTGGAATTCTTTCCCTCTTCATCTCTGCCTACTGGTTTCCCTCATGATAGTACCTTCCTTCTGTTAATTATGCATATAACTACATAGCAACTTGCATGTTGTCTCTCCCATTAGATTGGGAGCTCCTAGAGAGTGGGGATTGCTTTTTCCTTTCTTTTTGTCTTCAGAATTTAGCATACTTATTAAATGCTTAGAGACTGATTAATCCTGCAGATTGTGCAAACAGCTATATACATTTAATATATGTAAAAGGATAAATGGGAGATCTTATCAGAGGGAAGGCTTTGGCAGAGGGAAGGGGGGCATTGGACAAGTTATTTACTTTCTTTGGACCTGTTTCATCTTCTTTAAAGTGAAGAATAGTTTGCACTAAGAGAAATTACTTGGATTTTCTTCCCTTTTCAGTACATTTTTTTTCCAAAGCTTTTATTTTATTCTCACAATGAACTAGTGAGTTTAGGCAAGTCAGTGGGATGGGCTTACATGTTACAGGTCTTCCAAGGAGGAAACTGACATGTTTTTGCCTTTCAAAACATGATATAAATGAATGAAATAAAAAAGATGTTCAAAATGCTAATTATGTCCAGCACTTAGCTAGTAGCTAAGTGCTACAGAATATAAGTAAAAAAGTGAGGAAATTATTTCTGTACAGGAGCTCACACTGTGATGGGAAGTTGTGGAGGTGGCATACTTTTCCTTATTTTATTTTTCCATGAATCTGAAAAGAAAGTCTTGTCCCTTATAAACCGAATACTTCTTTAACTAATATTTCTGCATAAAAAATACTGAAAAAAGTTAGTAATGGTGGTAGTAAGGGTTCATGTTAATCTGATATATATTTTTTAAAGAGAAATATACAGAGTAATAAGGCAAGATCCTTTTTCCTCCAGATTTTTTATGTCCCTTTTAGTTATCTCCTTCACCTCTGTACCTTTGTCTCCTTGGAAACTAATTTAAAGTATTCAAGAATAACTCTAAAATTTATGGAAAAATAGATGCCTATAATTGATTTAATGCAACATATATTTATTAAATACCTACTATGTGCAAAATACAGTGCTAAGCAATAGTAATTTAAAGATTACAAATGACCTAGTCCTTGACCTGAAGCTGCTTTCATTTTCCTAGGGCAAGGTAAAGCAGATCTAGAGGTAAACCTAAGACAGGAATACATTTGATAAACTCAAAGGAGGAGAGCCAGACAGAAGGCTGTAGGAAAATTTGAGGATTGAGTGAACACTATAAGCATGGGGAATTAAAGAGCTGGGCGGGGGGGGGGGGGGGGGGTATACAGAAAGGAAATTTTAAGTGAAATGTATTAAAGAAAGAGAAGACTTAAATGAAAGGCAAAAATAAAGTCCTAAGCAGAAAGCTGGAGACACGGAAGAAGCTTCACAGAATTTCAAAAGTAGGAGGGCAGATTTTAAAGAATAGCTAATAGTTTAGTTAATTGTAGTTGCATTTGATTTTAGGAAAGTAATATGGTTTTCACAATAAAAGTATTCTCACTTTATGAGGGTTTAAGGAAAAGAGACCAAATGACTATTTTATTAATTGTGAGAATCACCATGGTTGTTGAGATTTTCTTGTGAAAAAATTTTAGAGCTAGTATAGTTGATTCGTTCTGCCTAAGTTTTATGTGGCATTGGTAACCTTTGTTTAGTTCCCAGTTAACTTATTTTTCTTCTTTTGCCAGTCATACTCCAGTTAAGATCAGTATGTGAGTCTATTTATTGGACTTCAACTCCATTCTCCACTGGCTGCAGAGTAAAGAAATTGTTTTATTAAATGTTTTATTTGGCTTATTCATAAATTTAGATCCCCAGAGAAAGTAGATTTTGCTTTTGGAACATATTCAGGACCTGGTTTGGAAATACACAAAGCCTTTCACTCAAGTGGTTCCTATTTATTTGATGATCCTTGGGTCCAGACCTGAAATGAATTTTCTATTTTTGGAGTAGGAGAGCATCATTAGAACATCCCTTTTTTTGTGGGAATAAAATTTGTTTTAGGCAGCAGGACAAATTTTTTTTATATTTTTTTTCCAAGGCAATGGGGTTGAGTGGCTTGCCCAAGACCACACGGCTAGGTATTTATTAAGTGTCTGAGGTTGGATTTATACCCAGCTACTCCTGACTCCAAGGCCAGTGCTCTATTCACTGCACCACCTAGCTGCCCCTTACAAATTTTGGTCCTAGATCTAGGATATCTTTTCTGAGGACAAACATTACAGAAGGTTCCTTGAGAGGAAATTAGCTCTCTACTTACAGAGACCTCTCTTGGAATGTTTCTGGAGAAATAATGTGAGAAGTCATACACTGTGGTTTATCAAATAGCAACATAATTGCACCATTATCTCTGTAGGCCATGAGCTTCTATTAAAACCCTAAATAAAAAAAATCTATGGACTTTTGAATGATTCCTGTGTATAATACTATGTCTCATAAGAACTCAAATGGAAATCTCATTTTGCTTTTGCTCTTATATTTTAAAGTGTATCGAATATTTTGGTTGTATTTACATACATACATGTATATATATACACACACATACATGTTCATTCAGTACATTCAGCTTGGAGTTTTTTGGCATCTTTGCAAACTGGCCTATAGTTCCTTTTATACATGATGTCTTTAAAAGTTATATGACTCTTCTCTATAGAATACAGAGCTAGAGGAGACCTTAGTAAAACTTTAGTGCAACTCTTTCTTTGATATGAGGAAATTGAAGTTGAAAGAGGGAAAGGAATTCAAGTAAATGAATATGTTTAGAGTAAAGAATACTAAATGTGGAATTAGGAAACCTTGGGTTCAAATTCTGATTTAGCTATTTGTGTGACGTCAAGAAAGCCCTTTAACTATGTATTGCATCTGTCAAGTGAGAGAATTGTGCCACATAAGACTTAAGATACTATCTTATCAATTATCCCTTCCACATCTTGAATTTCCCCCATTTCATTTCACTCTATCACAGGTCTGTTAGAGGTCATCATAAGATATTAAATGGGAATTTTTTGAGAGTTTTCAGAATCTGCTGACATTCGAAGGCCAGCAGATGACAAAGAAAAAGTTTAGAAACTCCAAAATCCATAAATATGTGTATAGTACTGCATAATATTAAAATCTTTTATCTTTAAATAACAAAAATTTATACTTCTCTGGTATGAAGGAAGGGCCAACAATTTTTACTCATATTTTCCAGATTAAGGGGGAATCATGCCCTTAACTGTCACGATATGGAAGAGATAACTCAAATCTTTTCAACCAAGTATGTAGCAGAGCTGACATTCAAAGTGAGGTTTTTTGACTTCAAATCAAACTGTCATCAAAAATAAATGTCTAATTGCTACAAAGAAGAACTATGTAGACATAGTTTCTGCCTATTGAAATTTGAGGCAGATATGTCAAGTTAGATATAATGGACATATTGGAAACATAATACAAACATCATACTAGTATGAATGGGTAGTCAGTTTAACATTCTTTTGGCTATTTTAATGAATCCGAAGATGTATGGAAGAAAAGACCAATTATCTCTGAAGTCTCTGGGAGTTATAGGGCCTGTCATATCGACCCTTGGTAGAATTTAGCCTGAGGCCCTCACTTTAAAAAAAAAAGTTTCTTGAGGAACTAAGAGGTATTTAGAGAACTTGGACCTTTAATTCAATACCATTTTAAAACAATTTCAAGCCTGATAGGTAGATTATTTCAGGTTTCTAGGAAATTATCTTTGGAATCTGAAAATTCTCTGGAGATTGTACTTTGACATTTGAAGCAGGTGAAACAGCCACAGCATGTGAAGTCATTAAGGTGTAGGAATGATGAACTTTGCTTGATCGACTTGATTTGCCTGTCTGCCTTGTCAGCTCTCAACAGTTGGTAGGGACCAGGAAGACAGTTTATCTCAGCTACTCTGCAGGGAACTGGATGTGAAAAAAATTCTGCTCCCACATAACTCCAGCCTTGTGACTTAACTTTTGTAAGGGGGGAGGGCAAACTAGATGTTTTCCAGTGACTTTGGCCATTTCCTTGTTGACAGTGACTCCAGAAGGGTTTAAAATCAGGGTAATGTTTTTTGTTTGCTTTTGTTTTGTTTTATTTTATTTTAGTTCTGTCTTGAATTGAAAACTGTTTTCTCTTTCTGAAAGCTAGCCTTTTAACTGTTCTTATTTTGGTGTGTCTTCCACCCACAGCCCCTCTCAGATGGAGATGTCAAGCTGCTTCTAGTAGCTTGAGAGAGATGCAAATTTACATTAATTCTTAATTTTCAGGTGTTTTTTTTCCCTTCTCTTTTCTTTCAAGCATGCTGAATCCTTAAGGCTAGTGCCTAGCACACAATATGTATCAGTGAGACAGATTTTTACAAGGTTGTTTGATTTCAAGTCAGATGGTCTAGATTTAAATCCTGAGTCTGCCACTCACTCTGTGTGGCCTTAGACTCTCTAGACTTCAAGCTTCTTCATCTATAAAATGAAGAGATTTGTCTAGGTGACCTCTAATGTTGTTTTCAGCTTTGAATTTTTGATCTGATGGACCTGTGAATATAAGACAAGACTTCCTTGTCCTCAGCCAGTGGTTTTGTGACTGCTGATCAAACTCACAGACATTTCTGAATGGTCCTCAGTAGTTTGAGTCACTTCAATATAGGGAGAGGGGTGAAGACTCTGTGATTTAATTGGTCTGGGGAACTTCCTCTACCAATGCAAATTATTATTAGTTCTTCAAGTTAAATAAAGTGAGCGTTGCCTAGGACCTTCCAGAGATGAAGTGACCTGCTCAGGATGGTTATAAACTCATTATGTATCAGAGGTGGGCCTTGAACCCAGATCTTTGTGAAAATGAGCCAAGTTCTCTCACCAGGTTCTCAGGTGAGGTTGCATTAATAGGTTCTGAGTGTTCTGAATGTCAGGTGGTAGTTCCATTTTGCAGGGTTGTAGTTGGTTCACATCTGTACTGTATTCATTTCTTGACAGATTCTCCAAGGGACATTGTTGAGTTGCTATATCTTGGGGTGTGAGGGTGATCAATATGGCAAGGAGACTTCAAACCATCCTGTGGTTGAAGTATTTGAAGATATTTAAATTGGGCAGTTACATTACTCAGTGAATAGAGCACTGGTCCTAGAATTAGGAGGACCTGAGATTTGACCTCAGACACTTACTAGCTGCATGACCCTGGACAAGACATGTAACTGTTTTGTGTTTGTATCAGTTTCTCAAGAAAATGAGAAGGAAATGGCAAACCCACTCCAGTATCTGTTAATAAATCCTTAAATGGGTTCATGAGGAGTTGGCCAAGAGTGACCAACAGCTAGACAACAATGAATATGGCACTTGTCAGTATACTAAGAGCTTTACAAAAACTGTCTACTAAGCAGAACCAAGAGAACATTGTACATATTAATAGCAACATTTTGAGTTGATCAACCTTGACGTTTGCAGCTCTTCTACGCAGTTCAGAGAGCTAGGACAACCCTAGGAGACCTGCTGTGGACAGTGTTATATCCATCCAAAGGAAGAAAAGGAAAACAAAACAAAATGAAAAAGTCCTACAGAATCTGAATGAGTACTACATTCATTTCTTAAAAATTTCTCTTATGTCTTTCTTTTCTATCTCATGGTTTTCATTCTTTTCCCTTAATCCTGATTCCTTATACCAGAAATGACTAATCTGTAAACATGTTAAACACAAATGAGTTTGGACAATTATTCACTTAACTGTTCATCAGTGAGGGGAGGGGTAGGGAAGGGAGGGTGGAAGGAAATTATGTAACTTAAAAATATGCATATGTGTTAAAAATCTTTCATAACATGTAATTGGAAAAATAAAATAAAATATCAATTAAAATACACTATCTTCTTTGACCCTTTCAGCAAATCTGGAAGGTGGATGCTAATATTATCCTCATTTTATAACTATTATCTTCATTTTACGTCTAAGCAAACTGAGACAAACAGAGACTAAGTACTTGAGATTAATAACTACTCAGGGTCAGGTCTTCCTGTCTCCAGGCTCATGTAGTTGCCTCACTATTTTGTACAACATTGAGGAAAACTCAAAAAGCAGAAAGGGGAAAAAATAGGTGTAAGGAGTAAAGATAGCATGAAAAACTTCATAAAGGATGCCCTAATATTTCAGAAGTGAAATTAGCTGCTTCATATGGAGGTGAATGCTCCATTGCAGAAGGATTTCAAGACATTATCGGATGATACCTTACTGGAGATGTTAGAGAGGGAATTCCTGTCTAGATGTTATTTGGGGATTAGGAGAATACCCTTCCAACTGTGAAATTCTTTGTCACAATTACATGATAGAGAGGATTTGGGAAGAAATTGTTGGAAATCTTGTTTCCAGATGCACTTGTCTCAGCAGTCATAACTTGTATCACATAACATTTATAAATTGTTTGCTTTTTTTTTTTACAAAAATCTATGGAATTTCTGTTATAACCGAGCATATCAGGATGTTTCCAGATTAGAACTAAGAAGACTTGAACATAGGTCATTCATGAGCCCTTACAAAAAATATTTTGGGCAACACGTTCTAAAAGAGTTGGATTCAAGGACACAGTATTTCTAGCTGTCATAGCTAAGGACTAAATACATGTAATAATAAGTGTAATACTAACTAGCTCACCCATACTTCTAGTAAAATGAAATTAAACAGGCATTTATATTTATTCACCTGATACAAAGGAGAAAGTAGCTTTTTAAAGGCTGTTTTGGCAATGGCCAGAATTATAATTTCTAGAATATACAGTCTGCAAATAGTTTTTAGAAATGACCAGTCCTACAAAGGATGACTTCATCTTACTTCATTTGGGTAATGATTGGAAGAAAGGAGACCTGGGACTTTATTAAATTGTCCCTTTCATTTGGGAATTCCCCTCTCTATAACTCTGATTTCTTCCTCTCAGATACCCAGAGCTCTCCTGCTTCTTATTGGCTGTACAAATACTCAAGATGCTTAATACATACTAATGGAAGCTAAGAGAATTTGACAAAGGACACCATTAAAAAAAGAGTTAGATCTACATAACAACTTAATGTTGTGGAAGGAAGGTTTTTCTTTTGCTAGTTACTAATTATGTGACCTTCATAAAGTGATAATTTCTTTGAGACTGATTACTTATTTTTAAAAGGTGACTAATAGTAGAGTAGTTTGAAAATTGTGTATTGGGGGGAGAAGCAAAATTATTATATTTGTTAATTAACATTGAACAATACATTTTTAATATCATCAAAATGCTTATAATATGCAATATATCCATTTTTTGTAAACATTTGTTTCACTGATTAGGAATTGAATAAAGTTTTGCAACATTCTTTAATTCATTATGAAATCACACTTTTATCCCATTGCATATAAGGCATATGTTTGTCAAAATGTCCATTTTGCTAAGTCTAGTCTTAATTATTTCCCATACATTTTCAATGGGAGTTAAACCAAGTGAGCAGACAGGCCAGTGAAGAATATTTATTTCAATCTCTTGGATATATAGCTTCACTTTTCATTACATGGGGCTTTTGGTACAAGATTGAATTGCAATATTCTGTCTCCTTTGTCATTTTCTGTAATTCTGGATCATTTCTCCTTCTTAGTATGCCAATAGGTTTATCAAACTTCATCCTTCCCTTAGAGGGGACAAAATTCGCACTTCTACTAGAAGTAAAAAGAAATAATAAAATATTTTTTGGGGGTAGAAGTTTTGCATTTTGAGGAAGATATCTAGATTTTATAGCTCACCAGGGTTTTGTTTGATAATGGTTTTGGCTTGAAAGAAAATGTGAGTTTTATAAGCAAAAGTTACCATTTTTCCAGACTTTGCAATTTCATTTTATCTTGCCCATTCATTAAATTTTAATTCATAGCATAAGTTAACTGTTCTTTTCATTGCTCTTCCAATTTCAAAATGCCTATGTTGCATATTGCATAAGACTCAGTAACAACATCTCTTGTTTCTTGAGTCCCTCTGAAGGTCTTTGCTTGTTTTCTAAGGTAAGCCAATGAGATCTAGTTATCTTCATTAGAATATAAAACTTCTACCCCCTCAAAATTTTAGGCATTCTTATATGTCATAGAATTTGGAAGTTTGTCCCCTTTAAGGGTAGGATGGATTCTGATAAGTATATTGGCATCACCATTGCTGGTGAGAGTAGCTGGGGATTCAGTGTCATCAAGAGGAAATACATTCTCAGCAAAGCTAGAAAGTGGAAAGAGTGTGAGACAGAAGTCCAGAAGGAAGGGAAGTTAGGACATTGTGGAAGGGAATTCTATAGGGCACAATGGAAAGAAGGAATGGAGGTAGAGTGTGATGTGTAATATAGGATTGAGAAGGAGGAAGATGAGAGAGAAGAGGAGGGGTAGTTTACATATTTATTGCTCATGGTGAATTAAAAAAGAAATAAGGAGAGGAATGGGAGGTAGCAAAATGTTAACCATAAGGGTAGAATTATGTAGCAGATGAAGAGTAAAAGTTCATTGTCTCAAAGGGGTGAGGTAGAGCATTCTGGAACCAGGGATGTTGCTGCTGCTGCTGCTGCTTCTTTTCTGGGACAGAGAAAAATAGACAGTGAATTCTGACTGCTTTATGGATAGATAGATGACTTTTTATTGCCCTAACTGCTATTGATTGACTTTACTCAGTCAGACCTAATCAGTCAACAAGTGTTTATTTTTTTATTTTTAATAAGTGTTTATTAAAAATTTTCTAAGTATCAGATATATAATTTGATAACTCCCTTGTGTTTAACTACTATGTATATATTTGCATTTATTCCATGTCTATTTATATAGCAGTGTTTTCAGGATAATCATTCTTCCTGATTTCTCTACAGCCTTTTACACCATTGGTGCCCTCTTTTCCTTGATATTTTCAATAGGTTTTCTCTCTTGGTTTTTCTCCTACCTTTCTGATCTTTCCTTAGTCTCCTTTGCTGTATCCTTATCCAAGTCACACTCTCCAATCTCTTGGTTGGAGGTCTGTCATGGGATCTCTCTCTCTTTCTTTCTTTCTCTCTCCCTCTCTCTCTCTCTGATCTCAAACAGCTTCCATGCTGGTGATTTTCAGTTCTACTTATCTACATCAAATATCTCTTCTGACTTCTAGTATTTCATCTCCAACTACCTATTAGACATCAACTAGAAAACCTGTAGATATCTTAAATTCAACTTGACCAAACTGAAATCATCATTTTTCCCCTTCCAAACACTTTTCCTCTTCCCAAGTTCTGCATTACTGTGCAGGGGGTGTTTGAGGTGTTCAAGGAAGACTAGCACCTTTGGTGTGAGGGGCTTATGATGTCTTTTCATCTACCTTTGTTATCCACCTAGCACTAAACTCTCTTCTGCGGCTCCAAGAAGCTGTAGCATTTGCATCAGCCACATCTGATAAACATCTTGGCAGAAGGATTAAATCAGGTTCAGGGTAACTGATAGACCTTAAAACCCACAGTGGTTTAGGGGGATATCTACTCCCAATCAAGGGAAGTCTTCCCTAGAGCAATGAGAAAATAAGAACAGTTTGTTCCAATGTCCATGAAAGTAACTCAAACAGGCACTGGTACAAACTTAAAGCTTAGTCAGACATTGAAGATGCCAAGGCCATTCATTGAATCCTTAGCCATCACCAGGTTTCTTAACTATATCCTGTCATAAGACTTTGATGACTCTGGAAGATAGTGAAATTTATTACTTTGTGCTATTCTGCCTCATTTAAATCCAGTCCACATTGGAAAAGTCACTGGTCCTCTTCTGTTCAATGACCAACTGTCCATCTATTCCATCAGACAAGGTGTTATTCTTAACTTTTCATTCTCTTTCTCTCCTGGTCCTTCCATATCCAGTCTGTTGACAAGGCCTGTGAATTTACCTTCATAATATCTCCCATATATGTACTGTTTTCTTTGCTGATCTTTGCCAGGGATGTTTTCCTGCCACTACTGCTATTATCCTGGTATAATTTTTTATTACTCTATTCCTAGACTATCACCATAGCTTGCTATTGGTCTGCTTGCTATAGATTTGTCTTCACTCCAGTCCATCCTCCCCTCAGCTGTCAAAATGATTCTAAAGTGATTGTCTAACCATGTCACCCACCTTCCCCCAAGAAGTTCCAGTGACTTATTTCCTTCTTAACCTACTCCTCCCCCAATCCCTTTCGACTCCCCCCATATACTCTACAATCTGATGAAATACCATTATTTGTCTTTCTTTAAATCCTTTACAAAATCTTACCTTCTATAAGAAGCTGTTTTCAGTGTCCCTTATTTCCAGTAACTTCTCTCTGTTGATTATTTCTAATTTATCCTGCATGTAACTTGTTTGTATTCTGACTCTCCTCTTTGCCTTCTATTAGACTGTGAGTTCCTTGAGATCAGGAATTGCCTTTTGCTCTTCTTTGTATCTCCACTCTTATAGTTCCCTTTATTCTGTTAGATCCTATGCTTCCTCTCTAATCTGAAAAATAACAAAATATTTGTAATTCTTTTATAATTTTTGGTTAACTCTAAGCCCCTAGTCAAGAAGACAATGCCTTTAGCAAAAAGCTTCTGTGCTGGATCTATCTCAGAATCTTCTCTGAGTATACTTCCACTTTAGTTGTTTCTTCCCAAATATATCCACAAAAGTAGTACACTAACAAATATCGTTTGTAAAGACAAAATAAACATATCAAACATTCCTGTGCCTAGATATAAGAGCTGCAGGTTCCTATGTTGGACCTCAAAGGCAGAAAGGTTTTGCAGATTTACAGCTTTGAAGCAGTAGAGGTCAAGGGTTGGGAAGATGAGATTCAGGTAACAGAGCTTTTGTTTAGACATTGAGTTAGAACCACCTTGCAGTCTTGACCATTTCTTTTTCCTGGTTGTATCTGACTATACTTCTGTTCTCTATGTTCCAAGAGACTTGCCCCATTAGGAACTAGTTTTCTTGACTCCTAATTTCAATGACTTGGCTTTTGTTGTTGTTGTTGTTGTTGTTGTTTTTGTCTTAAAATGTCCAGCACCTAGCACTATGTCTCACATAATAGGCATATTTGATGAATGATTGTTTCATTGATGCAGAGAAGGTCAGAAAATCACTCTTAAGTATAGAACATTGATCTCTTGATATATTGTCTGGTACCTGCGATAATGAACTTAGAACATATTCTTCTAGGGATGTTTTTAAGATTCATCAGGAAGAATTTTAGGAATCAAGCAAGCAAGAAGTTGATGAAGAACAAGATACAGAACTGGCCATAACAGGACAGAGGGGGATTAGGTAGTCTTAGGGGAAGAGAGGAAGAATACAGATGGAAAAAGATATCTGTGAGCAAGACTTTGAGAAAGAGGGACCTGATTTCAGGAAGGCAGCAAGCATTAGCACTTGGGTTAGAGTGCTGAATTTATATTTCATTTAATCTGGAAGGAAAGACCATGGAAAAGAGGTAAAATTTGTTGATAATACAGAATGGGGAAGCAGCGAAAGAACCCTGAATGACTTAGGGTGCATAAATAGATAAATAGCTTGTAGAATTACTTGTGGAGGTAATGAGGCCTGGAGTAAATGCTTGAAAATGGAACATATTCCTCAGCAATTCTTCCTTATAAATAATGAGATCTTAGGATAGGAGTATCCTCCTAAGTACGAGGTTTCCCATGACCACAGAAGGGTATGTCTGTGCATTTTCAAGTCATGCTCTTGTTGGGAAACAAATTCAAATTTATGGAATAAGGCAGAAAGGGGTATGGAGACAAGAGTATATGGGATATTATTGATATGAGAGGTTTCTGGACTCTTGAAATGAAATTAGTCAAATTTTTTTTGAGTCTCACTCAGATCCTCAAAGATGCTACTGCGGAACTCTTAGAGAGGCTATCAAGTACAAAGAGTAGAACAAGTTAGGTTAAACAGAGGTTTGAAAGAAAGAAGGTACAAAAATGAATTTAAGATTGGAATGTCTTTAGTGGGAGAGAAATGAAGGAGCAGGGAAACACCTTCTTGTTTACATAATTTCAGAATAGAGCAAAGGTTAGGACAGATCTTGGAATCAGAAGGACCTGAGTTCAAATACAGCTTCTGATACCCTTCTGTGTGACCCTGAGCAAGTCACTTAACTCTGATCACCACTCCCTTTCCCCCTCTACATAAAAAAAAAGAATCAGGCAAGGGTTGCATTGTGTACAAACAAGCAACAACAGAATATATGAGTTTGGAAATTTCATCTTTTAACTGTTACCTTAAGAATTGTCCTACCATGTTTTACTTTGGAAAGGGAGGCATTGATTATTTAAGAACACAAATATTAAATTTATTTCTTACAGAGATAGAAGGATATTTTGTGTGTGTGTGTGTGTGTGTGTGTGTGTAGGGGAAAGTAGAGATGGGAGTCTAGGGCACAGTATATGAATAGAAGAGAAATAGGCCCTCAGAAGACAGGGACTGTCTCTCATACCTTTTTTCCTTTTCACTTTATTTTTTAAAAGTTTTTCCAACTACATGCAAAGATACTTTCCAACATTCATATCATTAAAAATAATCCCCAGTGCTTGTATACTGTTTTAATCATGACAGAATCTCAAAGACTGTATGAATTAATAACTCCTCATATGAATTAATAGCCCCTTGTCCCCTTCACAATTATCACCCCCCCCACATCACTATACATACTGTACAATACACTGGATAAATTAAATTGATAAACCCTATTATCAGAAGTTGGTTCCAATTATAGTATTTTGGGTTGGGGAGCCAGTTCTCCTCTCTCCTCACTGTGCTGCTCACTGAGGTTCATAATTGTTGTTGCTGTTGATACTGCTGCTCCTGGGTCACTAGCCTGCTCTCTTTGATCCTGTATATAAGGGATAGCTTGAATAGGGAAAGGAAGGAGGAAAGGAAGGAAATAAGCATTTATATAATGCCTACTATGTGACAGAAATGTGTTAAGTGCTTTTTCTCATTTGATCCTCACAACAACCCTCTGCATTTAGTGCTACTATTCTCTGATTTTACAGTTGAGGAAACTGAGGTAGAAAGAGGTCAAATGACTCCTCAATCATATAGCTGTGGTCAGATTTGTACTCAAGCCTTGGGCCATGTAGGTGACCAGGATTCAATTGTCTCCAAGGAATCCCACAAGGTATTAACCACTTCTCTTCTTTAACCTTCCTTTACTGATCTTTGGGAAGCCCTGATAAGTTCACTAGGATGACTGGATATGATGGAAAAGATTGACCTGTTCCAAATATATTTTTCAGTCACTTCTATGAATTCCCATAAACTCTTTGCAATCCCATTGATTGTAATTTATAAGAGGATCTGTGGTTTTATTGCTATGCATCCTATAGCCCATCTACAGATTAATTAAATGGTCTTCCAAAGCAGCTATTGTTGAAAAATTTATCCTTGAATCTTTCATCTTAAACCTTTATTTGGAGATATTCCAGGTTGCTAAGATGTGGTTTCATCAATATAACCTTTCCGGAGCCCAAGGTGACCTTCATGCCATGGTTGGCTTTGGGGTTGGGTTTTAATGGATGACTTTATAGCAGGTTTTAACCTTTGCAGTGTTTAAAGTGTTTTCTTCACACCAACACAGAAAGGTAGGCAGAGTAAGCATTATTACCTCTATTTTGCAGATGAGATTATTTAGGCTTAAAATGACAAAGAGATTTTCCCATAGTCATGTATTTACCAAGTCAAAGATCCAAGTATGCAGATTTTAAACTGAACACCCATTTTGTTCAACACTACCCCTCACCACTGCACATATCAAAGACTGGCCTTGATAAAAAATAACTAGGAAGTAAATATTTTAACACTTTCCAGAAAGCACAATATTATTTCTTGCTATGTATACACACACACATACACACACACACACACATATAGTTATCTATACATTATGATGTCTTGTCACATTATGTGGAGCCATTAGAACCTTTGAATTGTTTACAGAGCTGCTGAGGAGATTTGCCTTCTTCAGTTCCTCCTTCCTCAACCATGAGTATAAGCTCCTTAAAAATAGAGGTTATCTTCTATATCATTTTGTATATCTAGTGCTTAGCAAAGTGTCTTGTCTATAGAATGTGCTTTATAGATATTTATTGATTGATGTTTTTTATTAGGAATCTCTTGGAGGGCACCTGTGTTATGTTAGATAGAAAAAGAGACAGGTAGCAATATCACATGCCTTTGTCTATCCTTATGGATTCTGTAAAGTAAACTTATACTAAGATGGAAAGAGGAGGCTTCTCCTGAATACCTGAGAGCTATAGACCCTTCTCAAACCCACCCCTCCCATTCCCCAGTAGCTTGTTAGCTTTTTCAAAATTGTAGCATCAGCTATCAGTTTGTCGGAAACATTGACAGTTTCTACATTAATACACTGTCCAGGAGCAGGGGAAAATATCCTCTCAGCAGTGATGGAGACACTTCATGATCTTAGTGCCCTCTTGCTTCATTAGATCCTTTGGAAATGAAAAAAAAAAATCAGCATAATTGTAGGGGATAGACATTTGAAATTGCTTTGCATTTTTGATCAAGTGAAGATTGCTGGAGAAGGAAAATTTCAGTTTTGACAGGGCAGCCTTTTCCTACATGCAACATAGCAAAGTCAAGGGTCAGCATAATTTAAAAAAAAAGTCCTCTTGTGGAAAGTATGCTGGAATTGTAGTCAAGATTAGACCCAAAATGCTAGATCTATTATGTAGAAATTGTAACCTCGTGAACATCACTTTATGGGCCTCTTTCCTCAGTAAGATGAAGGATTGGATTAAGTGGTCTTTCTAAGGTCCCATCTACCTCTGAATCCAGTTGCTCCTATGGATCAGAATCATTAGATGCTGGCTGATGTCTTGTACCATGGAATATACAGTGGACCAGTGATTAAGACAATTATTGGGATTGAGAGACCTAATAGAGAAATAATTTTAGGGTCCAAATTAGTATTCAAGTGAGTATAAGGCATGCTTTCTTCTGTGTCAGGAAATATGGCTAATTGGGAATGCCAGAATCTTGACATATTCAGGTCAGCAAGGTCCACATGGGTCCAGGAATTATGTTACCAGGAACATTGGCAAATGACCATTTCTGTGATGCAATCAGCTTCACCCAGCTCTTTGAGATTTTATGGCAGCCCAGCTCCAGTTTCTGCTCCAACATGTTGATGTGATCTGTTGGATACTAGTCATTTAACATGAACCTTCTAAAATGCCATCTTACTCTTTAAAGTAAGGGATGAGGGGGATCTCTTAGAGTGTTCCTTTAATTTTAACATTCTATGATAATGATTTTTTTCTGAAGAATCCATTATTTGTGATCTCTGTAAGAGTCTGCATTTCAAATTGGAGTGGGAAAGGGGGATGAGCATCTGCAAAGAGGTGAAGGATTACATTATTAGTTATGTTTAGAAATATTAATCTAGATATTACTCACCCTGCTCCAAAAATGCACCATCATTCTTTTCTTGGAAGGACACTGGAACTCTAAAACTGAATATTTTAAATATCAATAGGAACAACTTGTGCAGAAAGTCTTAGAATGGATCATAGTTGTTTAGTTTTCAAATAGTGACAAAGGAATGATGGCATGGTTTATAAATCAGTGAAAGGAAATGGTAAAAGGAAAAATGAGTATGTTACACTTGTAACTTTAGATCTAACCAACATCTAAAGGCTTTATAGTGTTTCTAGTAAAGCATATGTATGTATATTTGATATCTCTTTTTACGGACCTGAGGTGTCATAGGTATAGGAATAATTAGTGTGGACACTCACTCCAATGATACTGATGACTAATCTAAGTCTTGGGCTTTTACAGGGATGCTTAGAAACTCAAAGATTTTCCTTATACTCACACAGCTAGCATATGTCAGAGGCAAGATTTGAACCTAAAGTGTCTGAATTTCAAAGCTATATCCATTTTGACAGTTACTTCAACGAGAATTCAACAAAAACAATCAAAATTGATTGTTAAATAATATAGAAAGTTGTATAAATGTCAAGACAGTTAAATATGTAATAAATATTTTACTTTTAAATAAAAAATATGTTTAAATATATTTTTATGAAATTTTTCAATCTCCTAATTGCCATAATTGAATAATGATTAAAGTTTTTTAACAAATAAAGTGAACAAATGAAATGTATGTCATTTTTGTCCACTTGCTTTCAATTGTGTCTGATTATTCATGCTCTGTTTAAGGTTTTTCTTGGCAAATATAATGTAGTAATTTGACATTCCCCTCTCCAGCTCCTTTTACAGGTGAGGAAACTGAGGCAAAGAGGTTTAAATGTCTGAGGCTGAATTTAAATTAAGTTTTTCCTGGAACCAGGTCTAACACCCTGTGCCACCTAACTTTCCTAACCTAATGTATAATCCAATAATATATGGCTGTAGTTGACTTTGAATATACATATATATGGAGAGTTTGTTTATTGAATTTTATCTTTTTTCATTAAAAAAAGAATTAATGGAAACTTTTCTGTTAAAAAAACTTTCCTTTGAGTTTCATAAGCATTTTCTTTCTCAGAAAGGCATATTTTAGATTTTATTTAACAAAGTAAAAGCTGATTTGGGAGATACGAAAAAAAGCAGATAGTGGTGAAATAACACTACTATTCCAGGTCATAGGGAATACAATCCCAAGTTTTCTTGGATTGAGTACACTGTTTTTGTACTAAGCAGCCCATTATTCACCTTTTTCTTCTACCAAGTCATATATATATATATATATTCTTTTTCCCTTTTGTCACAATGGCAAATCAGATGACTTTATAGTTAATGTACAAATTTTCTTTTTATAAATGTTGTAACATTATTGAAAATTTAAAAAGGTGACATAAAAAAACGAAGGAAAGAATGGGTGAGGTTTTTCTAGTGAACAATCACATTGTAACTTAGCTTGGTTTTGTATAAGGAAAATTGGATTTATTTTAGTGTCCTTGAAAACTGTTTAATTTCCATTTTGCTGTTAAAAGGAACCCTTAAAGGGATGGTGTGGGACAAAGGATACTTGCTAGGGGTCAAATTTCAGCCTTAGGAATAATGAAAATGCTGCAGGTAACATGAAATATTTCCTTTGAATAATATACATATATATATATATAATTTTAAATATTAAAACAGAAATGAACTGTGCTGAGCCAGGGCAAATAAAGTGTTCTTAAGATAGGGTTTCATTGGTTTCATGCTGTGGTGAGCCAGAGGAGGCAAGAACACTGGGGTTTAAATGATATTCTCAGTCAATAATAAAATATGAGATTTTTTTTTTCAGTATTTAAAGGTTGCTGCTACTTGGTTTCATTTATAGTGAGAATGTCAATATGGATGTGGTTCAGTTGCTGTGTTAGTGTTAGCCCTCTATTTGTTGGGCCAGGATTTCATATTGAAATTACAACAATTAGACTTGTATTTGTAGACAACCTAATTACTGTGGAATTCTTGGAATTTTTTTTTTCTCTTTTCTATGGTTATACCACTGTTATTCTGGAAGAAGTAGAAGGGTCAAAAAACTGAGCTTTTTTGTGTGTGTTTTTGTGTTTTTGTCCATTGAACTCTAAATTAGAATTGAGTTTAGGTTTCCTACTTAAGTCTAGTAGTCTTTCCTCTTTATCAAGTGTATCTATCATAATAATACCTCTTCATCAATAATACATGGATCCACAAAATCAGCCAGTTCAAAAACTACCTACCCTTATGTATATGTATTGTCATCCATTCCACATTTATCTATTTTGTTTACTAGTATTTGTGTGACAGAGAGAGATGGAGGAAGAGGAGCAGAGAGGATAGAAGAAATTTTATTTTCATTTTTATAAATAAACATAATCTTTCACATATGTAAATATATATATATAAATATAATCTTTCATATATATATATATATATATATATATATATATATATATATATATGAACAATAAGCTTTCATCTTTTGATAGCCATTACCTGGATAATGAGGACAGTATCCTTATCATACTTCTTGTTTGAAAGAATGACTATAGTTTGGACAAGATAATTAAGATTCAAAACACAGTAACAAACTAGAATTGTGATTCTGAGTCAAAAAAGGATTCTAAAAGGTTAAAATGTAAAAGCTGAACATGGGTATGTGGATACAACCATCCTCTCCCCCACTCCCAACTTCATCATAAGCACTGGATAATACATATAAGTGTCAGGAAAGGTGGAGCTGTGGATTGAAAATATTTCATATGAAAAACACCTACTACTTCTGATGGATTGCAAAATCAATTTAAGTCAATACTGTGATGCAGCAGCCAAAAGACCTAATGAAATCTTAAGCTGCATTATTACAAGAATGATATTCTTTATTAGTATAGGTGATAGTGTTGAGTTCAAATTCAGCCTTAGACACTTATCAGAAGTGTGATCTTAGGTAAGTAATTTAATTTCTATCTGCCTCAGTTTCCTCATTTGCAACATAGAGACAACAGGGTAGGATCAAATGAGGATCAAAGAAATAATTTTTATACCTAGAAAATAGTAGGCACTTAATAAATGTTATTTATTTATTTTCTTATATCAGGCATATGGTAATACTGTTACTTATGTGTCCTGTACAAGTCAGATCATATCTACAGTTATGTGAACCATTCTGGATATCACATTAAAGAAAGGATATTGAAAGTCTAGAGCAGAGGTTTGGAAACTACAGTTCAAAGGTCTAATTTGTCCTTCTGCCTGGTTTTTTACTCTCTTCCCTACAATTGAGAATGGTTTTTACATTTTTTAAATGAAGTGGATACTACAAAAACAACTGGGAGAGCAGAGAAACCTAGAGTGCTATAATCACTTTCTTCAGATATTTGAGGGATTATCATGGAAAATTAAGTGAAATTGGCAACTGATTTCCTGATATCTGAATTTGCCATTGTTCTAGGGGTGAAAGTGCCAAGGTTGATGGGAGGAAGTTCATCTCATTTTAGAGTGAAATATCTCAGGAAAAAGGGGAATTTTCTCAATAAATATGGTGGTTTTAGGAAACTAAAAGCTCAATATTTTCCATTTAATTTAACCAAAGTGGTGTTAAGATTTTGAAGTGAAATTTATTTTATTGCTTTTTTTGGAGGGCACAAAACAATAGGGTTAAGTGACTTGCCCAAGGTCACACAGATAGGTAATTATTAGGTGTTTGAGGCTGGATTTGAACTCAGATCCTCCTGACTCCAAGGCCATGCTCTATCCATTGTTCCACCTAGTCGCCCTGTAAAGTGAAATTTATATAAGGTATATTCATTCACACATGGTTGAAAACCAGACTTCTCAATGTTCTTTCTTTTGGCAAGTTTTCATGAAGATATTCAGATATTTTATAGTAGACAAAAGAGTATGAAATAGTTGTAGTTTTATCTCTGCTTTAGAAGCATGTTTCTTGGGCATGAATAGTAAAACTGGTTTATAATTTTTTTCTGGGCTTTTAGATGTAATAATGACACTCTCTTATAGAAAGACTTTAAAACATCCCCAGGCCATGATCTTCAAATCCTGTCCTGAGCCTCTATTTTTTTTCCCTCTGTGTTAGTGAAGAACCGTCTCAGTATGGCTCTGGTCACAATTAAATTACATTTAAATGAGGTCATGTCAGGGAAGCAGAGGACCTTTTGTGCTCTTAGCTGGTCAGATCTATGTCCATTTTCGTTCTAGCTGGTACTCAGGTTATTAGAGACCTTCTGTATGTAGGAAAAGTATTTTTTCATAATAATAGTGGCAACATTAGGCTCTAGATTTTTTGCTTTGCTTATATTTTTATGTGCTGAAATTACCCTTTCGTAATTCATTTATGCTCCATCTCATCAAATTCGGCCTCAAACCTCTATCCTCATGGGCTTTGGGTCCTTTGATTCAAGGCTTTTAAACAAGAGTCTTTGAACATTTTTTATAATAACCAATTCATTTTAATTGGGTTTCTTTGTATTCTGTGCATTTTATTGTATGGATTCTAAAATATTATTCTGAGAAGAGATCCATAGGTTTCACAAGGCCACCACAGGGGTCTTTGATATAAAAAGTGTTAACAACTACAGGACTTGTTTTATAGGGAACTATGTATCCTTGTTTGTATGTGAGAAGAAAAAAAAACCTTATACCTCCATGCACATTTACATACGTGCACACACACATCTGTAGGCAAAAATCTTTCAGTTGTCTTTCAATTGCTGGTTTCATTCCTTTGACTTTCTGTTTGGGTTAAGTGATTGATGATAGCTCACTCACTTTGATTGGCCTAAGGATTTGCCATCCATCAGGTAAGAGATAGAATGTGATGCATTAGTGTTATTGTTTGCTTCCTTTGGTTTATGTGAGGTAATTGCTTGCAATTATGGAGCCTGTAATGATTTTTTTCTCTAACAGAGTCTGCCTCTATGGAAGGTCTTAGGTGCTATGCATTAGTCATCAGAACTAAATTTGATATAAATCTCCTAAAAGCATTGTTCTCTCAGCTACTAGAAAGATTCTGAGAAGGTCTTAGGTAAGTATGTGAGGCAAATGAAAATGATGTTTTCATGTAGACAATGTTTGTACCCCCCAAAATCCAGAAAAATAAAGGTTCTCAAAGAAGAAGGCCTTGCTTGAAAAAGGAGAAAGTGCTAGGAGAGGAAAGGAATAGTTGGGGTATTTTAAATCATCTCACATAACTATCCAACCAAAGGGATCACAGGCACATCTTTTTAAGTTGCAATGTACCTCAGAGATCATTTTATCTGATTCCTTCCTTTCTAACCTTTCCTTCTTTTAGGAATAAGGAAATAAACTTAAGAGAAGTTAATGTGACTTACCTATGATCAGTCATAATTGGAACCCAAGTGCTTTTTTCTATATTAAATAGATATGCTCCATGATCTTCACATATACTGTAAAAGTAGACTATATTTTTGCTAAAATTATACAAATCCTCTTTAGCATCCTGCTTACTTCACTTTTAAATCTTAATAGAGCAACCTTATATTGACCTTGCCTGAACCTAGGGTTTATGCTTTAATGGGGCAACAAAATTAGGACTGAACAAATTAATGGTACCAGTCTTTAAGGTACTAATTAATGTTTCATTAGTGCTTTTTGAGAGTACTCTAAAAAAGCAATAGGACTTTATGATAATGAATTATAATGCTTCTTGTTCTTGTAGTTAAATTTATATAGGAAGCATTAAAGCATTTTGAGAGAATTGATCATAGGAAATTGAGGTTCATAGAGAGCTAAGGTAGATGAGAACAATTTCTTGGAAATGACCTGATGCTTATTTTGCAGAGTATC
Organism: Macrotis lagotis; assembly: GCF_037893015.1. Taxonomy (NCBI): domain Eukaryota; kingdom Metazoa; phylum Chordata; class Mammalia; order Peramelemorphia; family Peramelidae; genus Macrotis; species Macrotis lagotis. The sequence continues at coordinate 762,793,653 of NC_133658.1, forward strand.
ACTGCATGGAGTGTTAAAGAAAACACCCTAAGGCTAGAGCATTGGTCCTTTAAGTCACAGTTCTTTGGAATTTCTTGGTATTAGAGTCAGAAGACTAAGTTTCTCATTCCACCTTTGTTATTAGCTAATGCTATCTTTCTTTATGTCTTGGTTTTGGAAGGAAGGAAGGAAGGAAGGAAGGAAGGAAGGAAGGAAGGAAGGAAAGAAGGAAGAAAGAAAGGAAGAAAGGAAGGAAGAAAAGAAGATAGGGAGGGAGGTAGAGGAAAGGAAGAAAGAAAGAAAGAAAGAAAGAAAGAAAGAAAGAAAGAAAGAAAGAAAGAAAGAAAGAAAGTGGGTGAATTATCCTACATGATGGAGAAGTTAGGTGGTTGAAATTTGTGGATAATTAAAATGTTCAAATATATTAGCTTACCTAACTTTTTGTTAACATTTTCTTTTTTCTTCTTTAGGAAAGCAAAATGTGCAAGGAATAGTAGTAGTCTGACCTTAATAATAGCCTTTATTTGAAAAAAAACTTGTGAGGTAGTTTGGATTTTAGTCACTTAAACAACTGATATTTAATCATTTCAGTTATGTTTGACTCTTGCGACCCCTTTTGAGGTTTTCTTGGCAATGATACTGGAATGGCTTCTTCAGCTCATTTTATAACTGAGGAAACTGAGGCAAACAGGGTGAAGTGATTTGCCCAGGGTCAGACAGCCAGTGTTTAAAACCCAATTTAAACTCATTAAGTTGAGTCATTCTGATTCTAAGCTCTGTGTCTATCTACTGCCTCACATAGCTGATCCCATTTACACAATTTCATTGGGCAAAATGCTTGCCCTCCCTAGTCTCAGTTTCCTCATCTGTAAGGCTTGATCTTTGTGTTTTCTTCAAGCTCTATACACAAGATCCAATGAGCCCATGATGGTAGGAAGTACTTTTAGTAGGAGGACTATTTCAGATATACATTTCTTTCAGTATCCACCATAGTCCTTTCCATAGAATCAAGTGCTTAAAAATATTTATTGGGCTTGAAATTCAACTTAAAGAACTTTGATTGCATCTATTTTCATTTCACCATTGCATTTACTTTGACTGTAGGGTACATGGTGTCATTCTTGTCATACTCTGGCGCATACAGAAGTTTTTCTCAACTATATTTTGTCATCCTCTGTGATGCCTGTCCATGTCACTTCATGAAACCTTCACAAGGATCTCCCCAGACTCCTTCTCCCTGTTTCTATACACACACACACACACACACACACACACACACACACACACACACAAAACAAAAAAAACAAACACACACACTTAGGATTTATAGCTCTTGGTCACACACTGTATGTCAAAGGCAACAGTGAACTGACTCCCAGGCTGTTCTCTATACTCAGTGAACTTCAGAAAGGAACTGTTTTCTTTGAATAACAATGAATAAGTATTTTGTATCTATCTGAATTAAATCTGTAGGGCTGTACCAGTAGGAAAGACACTAGAATGATGACTATTTCCACATTCAGTGAGCAGGGCTAAGGCAGTAATTTTTTGAGATAGTGCAAGAATCTAGGTAAACAGCAAAGAAAGTTCTCCATACCTTTTTGGGTGGAGGGTGGGGCAAGGCAGTGGGTTAAGTAACATGCCCAAGGTCACACAGTTAGGTAATCATTAAGTGTCTGGGACAGACTTTGAAGTCAGGTCCTCTTGACTCCAGGGCCAGTGCTCTATCAGATACCTTTCTTTGGCATCATTTTGTATAGTATTTTAAGACTAAATAAATGGCCTCGCACTCTGGTGGTACTTAGAAATAATGTCATCTAAATTCTTGTCATCTTCTGCATACAGCTGTTTCTTAACATCTGTTATGCATGCTAAAAACTGAATCTACTCCTTTCAACAGTTTACATACTCTTGTGCAAACTATTTATTTGTAATACATAATTAGTGGGAAAATATATTCTGGGTTTCTGATGATATATACCTCAGGGTGGACTAAGAAAAAGCTGTGTATTTAAAAACATGGAATAATTCCACTTGGGTGCATTACGACAAGGACCAAGATTTTATATATTTTCCAACAGCTGCTGATATTGAAAATGTCAGAAAAAGCTGTTTTGGTTATAGCTGAGATTTTGAGGGAGCTTTTCCTGGTTTCCTAACCTTGTGTAGCATCTCTTTTGTTCTTAATACTTGTAAGAACACAGTGACTTTTCCCATGGGTGACAGAATTATACTATTAAACTGCTGGTGTGACTATAGTCTTTGTAGTTATGGAGAGCAAGGTAGGTAAGGTCTCCAGAGAGAGAGAGGACCATATTGACTTGCAAAGATCAATATTCTATTTTTTTTTTATTTTTTGTCAGCAAGTATATGTTTCTATAAAGTGAGAGATCCAAGGCAGAATAACTGAATACAGGAGAACAATGGGTCTCAGAAATGACTGAGGCATTACACCATTGAGGTGTGGTGGAGTTGGAAAGGGATGAACATCAGAATTCTTACTGAAGATAATGAGTGTTGGAAGTGGGGGGTAGCATTTCTCCTTTTTTCTATGGGGGAAAAAGAATTTGAATAAGATTCTCTTGGTACCCAATAATTTAGAGTTATACCAGTGCCAAAAGAACTCAGAGTAAATTCTCACCATCTTGGGAACCATTCCTAGTCCTGCCATAAGGAGAGTTAACTGTCTATTGGGGTCTCATTCAGAAAATATCCTTAGCTCCTTTGGGCTGAATGACTTTTAGCATAAACCTGAAGCCTTTTAGAATTAAGTTGTTTTTCTCTATATTTTCCATATCTTGTTTTACCTTAAAGAATCTCTCCAATGACTTGGATAGATCTCTCCATAGAATTTATCCCTTCCGTACACTTGGCTTTTGACTCCTTAGTGACATTGTCTCATTTCTTCTGGACTGTTTCCTAGGATCTTCTTAAATCATGTTTCTTATCTCCACCCCCAATCTCTATAACTTTTACCTACCCACAGGAGTTGTTTTGTCCTTATCTTTGATTTTTGCTTTTCCTAGGTCAATTTAGGCCTCGTCTACATATCTGAGTGTTTGCTTCCAGGATACTTCCCCCACCCCTTCTCATCTATACATTAGTGCTTTCCTTTTATAACTTGACTTCCATTATAATGCATCTAATAGAGTGCTCCACTCACTGTAGCACTGCATCCTTCAATCAACAGTAAATATTCAGCTCTGCATGGACCAAGATGACACTTCTGATCTACCATCAGGACATTTGCTTATTTCCAGTAGTGATGATAAATTTATGCTTTGCTGCCCACATCCTCCTAGCTGGACCCCCTTGTGACTGATGCACACACTTTTAAGAAGGCTGAGCTTGCAGACTATAGCCAGGATGAGTTTTCTCTGTGTGATGCTAACTGGACCATGTGGGGATTGAACCTGTGACCTTGGCCTCATTAGCACTATATTCTAACTAACTTAGACAAAATCAGCATAAATACATCAGTCGGTAATAAATAAAGAATCTTAATGGAATGGGGGAGGGGAACCCATATTTGTAATTCCTTCATGCATATGCAAAGTCTGCTTGAAGAAACCTAGCTAACATCATTACCAAATTGTCATCAGGTTTAGATTTGAGGGGTGGCTAGGTGGCACCCTGGAGTTCAAATCCAGCCTCAGGCACTTAATACCTAACTGTGTGGCCTTGGGAAAGCCACTTTAACTCCATTGCCTTGCAAAAAACCTAAAAAAAAGTCTAATTTGATTGAGTGAAGGATCCATAGGAATTCTTAGACTTTTGATGTTGCTATCACTTTGAGCCATGTTCCTTGTTGTCTCATGCCCTTTTCAATTTTGGCGGCTTTTATGGCTCTCTATTTTAATAACTTTTTCCCTGACCTTTCTGAATTATAATTTTTATCCATATACTGTTGTTTTCTCCTCAATGTTTTGATCTTCCATAACCTTACCTACCATCATCCCTGAAAAAGGTTTCTTGATATAAAAGGCCCTGGTACAATTTGGGAACATTTCAGCTTTTGAACATGTTATTTCCACAACATATTAAGGTCATCATCTGGCACTCCCCCCAGTGAGTAACCATCAGCTCCAAATCTTACAAGCTACAAAAATCACTCAGGCACACAAGATAAAAATAATTTTATTTACATATTGTATACAAAGAATGTACTCTTAACCAAGTTAAAGGAGCTTCTCATCTCTCAGAACTGTAGTTTCTGTGACTTATGTTGCTGCTTGCAGGAATACTTTAACAAGAGGAGGAATCAAGAGTTTTCTCCCTTATAATGGTGCTCCCCTCTGTGATTCCTTTATTTATATTTTAGTAGTTTTTATCAGGTGTTTCTGATTTCATTTTTCTTGATTTTGCACCTGCTATATAATTCAGCTCCCACCAATGCTGCCATTTTCTTCTTGTGCTAAACCCTTTTTGCTGTTGTTCACTATAGTTAAGCTTCCTCCAAGACTCCTATCCCTTGCAAGCTTTTGCATTTTAGCCATTCTCTAGTGGATGGTGCTTGTCATCTTATCCAGGGGACCACTTATATCAGCCCAAAACATTCTTTCCAAACCTTTTTGTAAAACTATAACACAAAACTCTCCCTCCTTCAGATTTTCTCAGGGTTCTATGGGGATACTTATTTCTTGCCTTCCTGAAGTGGATCTTCGCTTTCTCTTTATGGTCACTCATATTGAATCCATCTCATTTCACTTCTTTTCCCCAGGACCTAGAAGAAGTGTTTCTCATGCATAACAGCATCTTATGCTGAATCTTAGAGTTCAGAGGACTTTCCAGCCTCTTCCTTTTAAAAATGTTCATTTTTCTAGGGCAGCTATACCAGGTTAATCAAATTACTTTGGGCTGCTTCATGAAAAATGGTCAAAAGGAAAAGGTTAATGAGTTATGTAGCCAGTTTGGAATACAAGCTTCTGTGCTAAGGGGAGGGAAGCTTTGTAGACTCCACCTTACTCTCTCCTACATGGTTTCATTGAGCTTTTTCTTTATATTTTAGAATCTGGTCCTTGATTTTTCTCTGTAATCCATAACCAACTCCAACGAGAGAGTACTATGTTAAATTTTCAGGGTGAGAATTTACACCCAGAAAATTGACAAAGATGACCATCAGTGTTTGATTTGTTCTTTTATTAATTGTCTAGATTTAAGAAAGTGATGGACAAAATGCTAATTATGCATTTTATCTTCTCCCTACCAGCAGCCAACTGTTAAACATTTACCAGCTCACTCTTGCCCCCAAATCTCCAGTGGAGCTTCACCTCCTGACCTTATAACCATGATTCTTTGTCTTTGGCTTCTACTTCCCCCCCTTTTTTTGCTTTTCTTTATTTTCTTTTAAATTTATGAAACAAAGCAAACATTTCCATAGCATGGTAGAGTAATAAAAAATGCACACAAAACTGCAAATTATGTGAAACTTGCTGTTCCTTTTAAATATATAATAAATTTATCATGTAAATTTCTTTTCTTCCCCTGTGCCCCCAGAGATGGCTATAATTTGACACAAATATGTGAATATGTGTATGTGTTTTGTGTTTATATATATATATATATATATATATATACACAGAGACACACATATATTTGTATATATATACATACACAGACACACACATATATTTGTATACATATATTTATACACACACACACACACACACACACACACACACACACACACCCCTCCCTATTTAAACTACTCTATATATTTATACTTAATGTTTTTATATGTGTACTTGTCTCTCTTTTTATAATACAAGTTCCTTGGGGTTAGAGAATTGTTTGATACCTGGGAGGTAGTTGGTATTATCCCCATTTTACAGATGAGAAAACTGAGGTAAACAAAGATTAAATAACCTGCCCAAGATCAGAGTTGAACCCTCTCTCCAACACAAATTTCCAAGTGTAAGATGGATTCTATATCCTTCAATTCTAGAGTCCAGAAGGCTTCCCCTTGCACCTTATTGCCTCCTGTCATTCCATCACAATTATGTTATTTATGATCTCAGGTGGCATAGACTAGAATTAAAGAATTGGAAAGGATCTTAAAGTTCTTTTTAATATAACTCCTCTGGTTAGAAACTTTGTGTCAGTCCTTTCTTTTTTTCCCTTAGGGTCAAGGTTATTTTCTATATATCAGAATAATGTAGATAGATAGACATCACAGGAAGCCCATTCTTTTTGAAAGCATTTGGACTCCTTCTAAATGTGAAAATCTTTTTTATTGAGTAAGAATAGTACAGCAAGGGAAAAGCAAGTCTTTTGAGAAATAGGGGATATAAGAAAACCCTCTCTATATTATGTATGCAACCTTTTATTTCTGTCAGTGACCCAGTAGTGAGAGGTATAAAAAAAGTCTTTGCAACCAGGTATTCCTTGGGATTCCTTCTCAAGCTGTCACACATGGCAATAGATTAACTCCTCCCTGCCCTTTTCTCCCAAGATGTGTTTTTCCCCTCCAGGGAAGAAGGGATTTTAAAAGGCCTGCGTATAATCTCCAACTGAATTTGAAGCATTTGCTGGCAGACTGATACTTGACATTGACTGGTTATATGGAAATATTCCCAGCACCTGGGGAGAAGATAAAGGAAGGTATTCATAATGCTGCCCCTCTGTGGTAGAATTTTCCCTTTGCTCAGAAGCAGCTTGGATTACACTTGGTTTAGTCCAACTGGCTTTGCTGCTATATTGTTGCTGTTACACAGGAGAAAGATTGTTAATGCTTAAGAACTGGAATTTACTGGGTTGTTTTGATGAAAAAGTTGGTATTGGAAAGGTCTGCTTTTTTTTGGTTGATATATTTACCTGGAGTCCTTTGGTTTGGAATTTGTTTCCCTTCCAAGAATGATGAAAGCCTAAGGATATTGCAAGTCTCAACCTTGTAAATCAAATGCTGTGCATTTCCACTGAACTCTGCTTGGACATTAGAAGACAGATTTCAAAACTATTTTGAAGGGAAAGAGTGAAAACTGAATTTGCTTGATTACTTTTGGCTAAAATAAAATTAGAGCAAAAATACATTGAATGATTATTTAAAATCCATACTTATTTTTCCAAATAACATTTCCAAACCACCATTTTTAAAGTTGAGTTGTTTATATTAGTTTTAATTGTTCATACTGCATTCTGGCAATGCCCTTGTTTATCTGATTTAAAAAATACAAACAAAAACCAACCAAAAATCACAATCAAAATCACTCCTGGAAAAAACAAGCAATCGGATAAGAAAGGAACATCCAACTCTTTATCCCATTCTTGGATTGAAGTGGGAGATGATGGACAGATAATATTTTGTCCTTCGTTCTTTTTTATTTTTATTTTTTTTTAGGTTTTTGCAAGGCAAATGGGGTTAAGTGGCTTGCCCAAGACCACACAGCTAGGTAATTATTAAGTGTCTGAGGTCAGATTTGAACTCAGGTACTCCTGACTCCAGGGCCAGTGCTCTATCCACTGTGCCACCTAGCCACCCCTTGTCCTTCATTCTTGAAGAAGACCACAACTTCCGTGAGGTGATGCCATGACAAGCACATGAATTGGATTTGAGTGGGGAGGATGTTGTGCTAAATCACCAACCTCACTTTCTCCTCCAGAGCCATCTGGGTCCATAGGCCAGATATGGATCAGAATGCCTGGAGATGGCTCTACATGTGAGGCAATCAGAGTTAAGTAACATAACTTATATTGGTAGAATCATGATTCCCACATTCATAGTAGTCAGGGGTTGAAAGGGAATATAGAATTGATCTCGTCCAGATTTTTGTGTAAAAGTGTGTATTGTACTCTATAACCTTCCTATCATCTTGTAATCTAAAATCTTGTAATAGAAATCTGAATCCAAATAGAATCTCTGACACTCCTGACCATAGAACCTCAAGAAAATTATTCAGTCTCTCTGGATGTGCAGTTACTCATTAAAAAAGAAAGAATGGAACACAGACCTTATAAGCAAAAAACTGATTTTAACTAGTATGTTATCCTGTGTTCTCAACCAGTTGAGCTGGGAATGGAGTGACATGAATTCCTTATGATCATCCTTCATTAGATTACATTGGATTATAGATTGTGGTGTCAGGGATCTGTGAATGAGGGGAAAAGGGACATAGAGAGTGGTGATCTGTCATTTCATTGGTATAGGTGAGGAAACTTTTTCTACCAATTTATAGTTGATCATTGCTCAGGAATTTATGATCTTAGAAAGTTGTCTGGGTCACTGAAACTGACATTTCGAGGGTCACATTAATATATGTATCAGAGGTAGTGCATCAATCCAGGTCTTCCTGATTTTGAAGCCTACTATTTCTATATATTATTCCATAGTTGTTAAGTCATTTCAATTGTAGCTGATTCTTTGTGACCCCATTTGGGATTTTCTTGGCAAAATTGGGGTGATTTGCCATTTCCTTTTCCAGCTCATTTTATGGAACTGAGGCAAACAGCCCAGGGTCACCCAGCTAGTAAGTGTCTGAGACCAAATTTGAATTCAAGAAAATTCCTCTGACTCCAGGCTTGATACTCTTTCCATTGTCCAATTATACCACAATGCTTTGAATAAAAAATAAGACAACTTGTACAAATTTTGTCTAATCCTAAATATTGCCATTAACAGGAGGAAGAGGATAGAACTTTATTCCCATGTCTACAGTAATGATTTAGGTGCCACAATAGATTCTAGTTCACTGAAGACAAGTTTAAATTGACTTCAGACTCTTAGTAGCTGTGTGATCCTGGGCAAGTCACTTTAACATGTGTCTGCCTCAGTTCCCTTCTTTGTGATATAAGGATAGATAATGCTTAATTTGCAGAGGTTTTGTGAGGATCCTCTTTGAGATTGTATTTGTAAAGTATTTTGTGAATCATAAAGCACTATATAAATGCTAGTTGTTATAATTATTACTGTACAGATGGTAAATTACTGGGGATGTTTGAAAACATAAAAGCATTCCCATTAGGATAAGAAATATGAAAATAATTTTCTCCAGAAGATAATGTTTAGAAATATTTAGAAAAATGGCTAATCTAGGACTCCACCTTTTAGGGCAATGATGTATTGGTATTGTCCCTAAATCAATTACATTCCCCATATATGATTTCCCCAGAGTAGAAAATGTTTGGCCAGGAGTTGAAGCTATAGCTTTTCATTTATTTTTTCTTTTTCTTTTCTTTTGTCAAGGCAATCAGGTTTAAGTGACTTGCCAGGGTTACTAGAAAATATCAAGTATCTGAGGTTGGATTTGAATTCAGGTCCTCCTTACTCCACTTCTGGTACTCTATCCACTGTGCCACCTAGCTGCCCCAGCTATAGTTTTTCTTAAATAAAAACTGCATATATCAACTGGGAACCCTTTCATGACTCTATCATCAGATGCCCCTCTGATTTGTGAATAAAGATTTAGAAAGACTTTCTAGAGAGAAAGAGTAGGATTTTCCATATTATTGTTTGGACCCCTATTCCTCCTAACATTACTTATGTTCTGTATTTGTTCATTTTTATAAATGTAATTTATTTATCCAAGTAAAATGTAAACTCCTTGAGGGTAGGGACTAGTGAGTCTTTGCCTTTGTAGCTATAGTACCTATCACAATTTTTGTAGCAATGTAGGTAATTAATAAATGCTTTGGAATTGAATACAGTTTCCCCTGCCAACTCCTTCCATAGTAACTCAGCACTGTCCCCTGTCCCTTTTAATTTTCTATTCTTAATTATTTATCATAAAATTATCTTTAGGAATATTTTTTTGAATTTAAAGACATCATATGTACTACCTTTGTGATAGCTAAGCTTTAAAGTCAACTATCAGAGGAGACTAAGAACTATTTCATGTTTTTTAGTTTATGTACTTTTATGTTTCAGGTACAGTTGCGACCTCCAAAACTGACTTAGCAAGTCACTTGCCATGTCTCCTAGTCATTATTGACCAGTCTTTTAGAATCGTACTACCCGTCTCTCTCATCTTTTCTCTTAATACCTAATGATAACAATCACTGACAAGAAATGCATGTAAAGAGAAGTCTTCTCATTTGCCATGGTTTGCTTTGTTCTTTGTTTCTATAATCGATCTCACTGCATTTCCCAAGCATTGGTGTAGGGTGCATCAGGGAGCTCTCTTAAGTGAATATGTGCCTGGAAAAGATGGAGTGAAAGTAAATAGGAGATCCCTCTGCCACACCATAGGACCCATTCAAAAAGCTCTCTCTCTTTTTTTTTAAATTAGGAAGCTGCCTTTCCAATGCCAATTTGATGGATGCTGATCAGACTTTATTTGAAACCTATGAAGGAAAAGCAAACCTCTCCGATAAGTAGGATGACCAAGGATGGGATATTTTAGTGGGTCTCTTTTGGTGCTAATCCTCATGAAAATAATCTTTTATGTGACAATACTGAATTCAACAGAAAGTGAGCAAAAGATAGAAGATGAAGGCCCACTCAGAACTGCATCTGAAAATAAATGTCTGATTTATGACTTGATGATTACTTTGGAGATTTTTACCAAATATTATTGATTAGGTTACTAAGTTATAGAAAATAGGCTTGCAGGTAGGGGACTGAATGCTTTCTATATAATAACCTGGCATCAGTAGAATAAATCAATGGCTTAGGGCATCTCAGATATCATCACTGTCATGGTTGGCCTTGAAAATAGCTTTTATACCATGTGGAAAAAGTGAGGCATACATTTAAAAAATAAATTCATATCCTAGCAATTGTTTTTGAGAATATTAGAAAAGTAACCCCAGAAACCGAATCCATATTCTAACATTTACTTTGCTAAATTTCACATAAATCTTAACTTCTACCATTCATTTATCTTCTTGGATCAATAGGAAAACAGCAAGGTCTTTTAATTATCTTGTGCCAGGAAGAAAATTTTTCAAGAGAATAGAAGCACAAAGATTTTGTGAGGTGGCTTTTGTTTCTTCAGCATCTGAAACAGATAGGCCTGTTTTGTCAACCAGAAAAAGCTCCTCTGAGTATCACATCATCATCATCAATCCATTTGAGCTGTGTGTTTTCCTAGAGAAATTTCCATTTGTACATAAAGGAATCGGCCTTAGTCTAATAAAAAAAAAATTCCAATAGCTTACATAAGTAGAGCCTTTGAAAACCCTATGTACCAAAAAAACCCTCAACTTAACTGAACATAAATTAGAGATTGATTAATTCATCAAAGATTTATAGAATGTTTTCCTTGAATGAAGTGTTAGAGATACAGTCTGAATAAGATGGGTATTTTCCTTTCATGGAACAGACTGTCTAATAGGGTATAAGACAGCAACATTATAAAATGTTAACCAAAAAGAAAATCACAAGTCCATGAGATATATACATTGATACTGGAATTATTTCAAGAGAAATGAATGTCAGGCAACAATAATATACAGCATAAGAGAGGCATTAACCATAAAGAAAACAATATATTAAATATAATGAGGAAAATTATTACTGAATAGAGGTATTGGTAAAGGAAGGCTTCATGGTTGGGGTGACATGTTTTGACCTTTTAAAGGACGAGAAGGCAGCATGTTATAATGGCAAGAGGTAGAATTTGGAATTACAATACCTGGGCTCAAATTCTGGTTCTACTACTTGCTCTCTGTCTGTTTTTAGGAATGCAATCATCTCTCTAGCCTTTCCTTTTCTTTCCTCATTTGTAAAATAAAGGAGTTGGAATAGAAAAAGTGATTTAAAACTCAAATAGAAATGGAATTCCTGAAGTATACAACAGTACACATAGTGACTTAGTTGTAAAATATGATATTACCAAGAATTTTATTTACCTTGTTTAATATTTCCCAGTTCCATTTTAATCTGGTTTTGGCCATTCTGGCTAGTGTTTGACCCTCCTGGAGTAGATGATCTCCAAAGTATCTTCCAGCTCCAATTCTTCAATCCTGTGTAAGAAATTCATCAAGGTAAAATGATATGTCAGGAGACTGAGCCAATCAATTTATTTAGAGCATAGTTTTAACAGGGAAGTAATATTCCCACATAATAAGAACATTCTTTGCTTTTAAAAAAAAACCTCACAGTTGTTTTAATAACAACTCCCCCAGTGCATTTAAGTATTTACTCACAATCCATTAAGTACCTGATGGGGAAGAGGGGACACCTAGGAGTGTAATAATATCAAAGTGTTAGAAAACACTGCCCACTAAAGATCAATCAGAAATGAAGATAAATGCTTGCTGAAATGATGATGTAATTCTGTGAGAGAATGGCTCAGTCTTAAAAAAAAAAGAACACATGTATTTCATAAAGCCAAGAGAGACTCGTAGTTGGGAAACGGAAACTGAGCATCCAGTATTATGAGATGTGAAGTCTGTTGACGTTTTCTCACAGTCATACATCAGCATTGAGAAGAGTTTCTTTTGTGAGGACAATGTAGTCTAGACACCTTGGGAAGGAATCAGGAAACTGGTCAGCCACGTATGAACTCACAGGGCCTCCCCAGCATATGTATGGTGATCAAGAACAGCAAAAGCAGATGTGGTATTTTGCCTGAGGGAGTTGCCTCTATTTTTCTTTGCTTTGGCTAAGGAGATAGGGGATTGATGGAACATGACTACTGGCAGTTCTCTTAAAACCTCTACTCCTCCATTTTTGTCTCTATCTTGAATGTACATGAGAATACTGACTGCTGTTTAGGAAACATTTTTCAGTTTTAGAGATGAAGGAAATAACATCGAAACATAATTAAACATGAGTGAACCCTTTTAGATGGCTCACTCTATGTGATCCTTAAGACATTGCTATCTTTCACATCCTCCAACTGATCCTATTCCCCAGAATAGGCATTTCCTAATATACCTCTTCTTTAATGTTCTTATTGCTAGGGAGGGATCTGGGAATGCTTGGGCAATAACTCAAGTTCTCATTTAAATGGTAGTGACTCTTGGTGCTTCGAGGCAATCTTCCCTCCCACATCTCACCCAGATTCAACATACGCCATCCATTCACACTTAAAATTCCCTCCTTTCATTTAGAAGTGACTATTGCTAATACCTTAACCATTAATGGGAGTGAAATAAAAAATTGTTTAGTTAGTACAAACCTGGTAATTGTATAATTTTAGAAAATAAGGGGGAAGTTGTCCATAACCAAGAAACTGTTATGTATTAAAATAAGAATTATTTATGATGTACTGGAAATGGTGCTATTTGAATCACTTTGAATCATAGCTCTAATACTTATATCTTTGTGAGTTTGAGCAAACATTTACCCTCTCAAAGCCTTAATTTTCTCATCTGTAAAATAAAAGCTGTTTCACTACATAGCCTCTGATGTCTCTTCTAACTCTAGATATTTTGGTCCTTATGATATTTGACTAGCCAACTTCAAAGGGCTGTTGTATAGATAATCTAGGAACTGCAGGATGGAGCAGAAAGATCACTAGAGTTGGGGCAGCTAGTTAGAATGGATCGAGTGCTGGCCCTGAAGTAATGAGGACTTGAGATCAAATTCAACTTCAGACACATATTAGTTGTGTGCCCTTAGGCAAGTCACTTAACCCTGACTGCATCACCATTTCTAGTCATCCTGATTCGTTTCTGGCCACTGGACTCAGATGCCTCTGGAGGAGAATGTGAATTAGCACAGTACCTCCTCACTCAAATCCAATTCATGTGCATGTCATGGCATCACCTCCCTGATATCATGGCCTTCTTTGAGAATGAAGGTCAAGGGGCAGCTAGGTGGTGCAGTGGATAGAGCACTGGCCCTGGAGTCAGGAAGACCTGAGTTCAAATTAGACCTCAGACACTTAATAATTGCCCAACTGTGTGACCTTGGGCCAGTCACTTAACCCAATTTCCTTAAATAAATAAAATTAAAAAAAAAGAGGAAATGAAAGTCAAACATCATCATCAAAATTGGAAAAGATAGAGTTAACTACTTGATTGTCATTTATTTGCCAATTACATGTCACCAATCTATTAACTTCTCAGCGGCTTCACCTGTGAAAGGTGAATAGTAAATGTCTTGTTTGCCTTGCAGGATTATTGCAAAAATTCAATGAGATAATAATTATGAAAGTATTCTATAAATGATATAGCCCCCCACACACATGTAAAACAGGTCTACTTTGCCTAAAAGGCAGGCATACCCTAAAAGCACCCCCACCCTCAATCTGCAGAGTTAGGGATAGGAGCTGCCATTGTATATTGATTTCCTGAATCTCATTTTTTGTTTCAGCTCACCACACATTCACCTCATAAACTGAGAACTTAAGCATTGTATAGGGACAGATGGGCTGTGTTCCAGCAGTTGTATAGGAAATTAAATTGAATTAAGTGAGGCTCTCATGAGTTTCCAGAGTCAGATCTCTTTTCCCTACTTTACATTTTGGGAGTCTACTTTTGCAGTGCTGATAGTTCAGGACCTATATTTCATCTGTCTTTCAGTCTTTACCTACCCTGACAGGTGAACATGTGCTGTGAAGGTACAGGATAAGCACAGTCAAAATTTTGCTTTATTGAAATTCATTTTGGGACTTCTTGACAGTGCATTATATAGGAAATTAGAGACCACTTCTGTAAATTTTCAAGCTTGAAATAATTGATGTTAGTTTGAAACTTGATCAGAATTGTGTAAAAGAGGATAGAAAGGAGTGGGGAAAACTAATGAAAGAGTTAGGGATTTGCTAATGGACATCCAACTGGCTTCTCTGGGGCTCATCATATAAAGTCACAAATTATAGAGGAAGACCTTCTGGACATTGGATAATTGATTTATGGGAAGATATGGAAAAGAGTCACAAAAATATAAGAAAACAAATATGACTTGCTACAGGATGAAAGAAAGTAGCTAGGTGGTACAGTGGATAGAGTGCTAGGTCTGGAGTCAGGAAACACATCTTGGTGAGGTTCAAATCTGGCTTTAGACACTTATTAGCTATGTGACTTTGGGAATGGCACAATTGTTTGCTTCAATTCCTCATCTATAAAATGAACTGGAAAAGGAAATGACAAACATCAAATGAGGTTACTATGAGTTGGATACTGTTGAAAAAATGACTACAGAATAGGACCAAAGATCCATTAAAGTATTGAAATCTGGAACTGTGGATTCAGTTTTGCCAAATAGAAATGTAAAAATAAGAGAGTATAAGATGAATTTTTCTAGGAGAAAATACCCATCCATCAGGGCCAAAAAATTTGTGATTACTTTTGAAGAAATTTGCATTATATTCTCAATGGGAAAAGGGAAAGGAAAGAAAATTTGGAGCTAAAAATTAAAATAATTTAGAAAAACAAACTTAAAGAATGTAAGTTCCTTGAGCGTGAGGATTATCTTCCTCAGATATAGGTTAGAGTGAATAATCTGTGAATTAACTAGATGCTTTAAGATTCTATGATAGACAAAAGTTGGCAAGATTGAGCAAGGGTTTCTTTCCACATTGACATTTCACTATTGTTGTTTGTTGTTGTTACTTTAAGAGAGAAAGTCAGTCATCCAGTCAATAAACATTTATTAAGAACCTTAAAAAATAAATTTTCATTTTACTGATAAAATATAGAAAAATGATTTTAAGAATGCGTAAGAAAGAGACAAAATATTCTAAAACTGTATTCTAATCAGGCCTAAGCTGGATCTGTGTCAGAATGTCACTGTTGGGATCATGGTAGACAGGGAAAGTAAAGAACATGTTGTTAGAAGTAGTAGCTGAGTATAGTGAATAAAGAAGTTAGTTCTCATAGGTTCATAGAAATTAGATCAGGACACATAGAAATAATTTAATATACTCTCTTCATGTGAATTTAATCTCTCTCTTTGTTCTTTTTTTGAATGTCATTCCATGCCCAGACTCCATGCATTTTCACATACATGTCAAAATTCTGATAAATTCTGCAAGAACTCACTCATTATCCTCCTTAATTCTAGGACCTTCTCTGTGTTACATAGTTATTTGCTTGTTGTCTTCCCCATTAGATTGTAAGTTCTTTGAGGGTAGATACTATCTTAGTGCCTTTCTTTGTGTGCCCAGTCCTTAGCACATTGGTGGGTTCTTAATAAATGAAAAATGATTGCCTACTGTGCCCTTTTTAAATATGTTTCAACCCTGATTCTTTTTTGGTAAGTCTATTTGGTGCAGGCATCATTCTTTGATGATTGGAAGTTCTGTGGTGACTAACAAGATAGTTGGAAGTTCCTTTGTAGTTCCTTAAGTGCATATCTAAATCACTAATATTCCATTTATCACCCCAACCCTAATAGAATTCCATTTACTAATGGGTTTTATTGAATGAAAAAGGGCTCTTTGGGCTTAGATGCTTTTGGTCTTTTGCTTCCAGGGATAAATAGATTGAGGGAGGGATAGGTAGATAGATGGATGAATAGATTATTTTACTGAGCTTCTTTGGGGGGTATTAAATTGCTTATGAATGTTGTTATTTAAAAATAAACACAATAATCTAAAAAAAGAAGGGATAAAATGATGACATCATAACATCTTTTTATAGACCATATATTTTAATTATTTGTAATCTTGTTAAATTTCCAAATATTTGATGTTTACTAAATAGAACATATAATAAAATACATCATTTCTTAGCACACACATATATATTGTTCCCCCTTACTGATTTCCTTTTAGATGTATTTATTTTTCTCTGTCTTTTTTCCCCCTAGGATGAAAGAATGATGTGATGGATATAACTATGGGCTGCTGTTTGGGCACAGGACCTCCTCCCTCCTGCCTTGTACTCCTGCTTCTTAAGCTTTTGGCCAGTGTTTCCCAGGGTCTCCCAGGGACAGGACCTCTGGGTTTCCACTTTACGCATTCCATTTATAATGCTACAGTGTATGAGAACTCAGCAGCAAGGACCTATGTCAACAGCCAGAGCAGAATGGGCATCATCTTGTCAGATCTTTCCTGGGACATAAAATACAGAATAGTGTCAGGGGATGAAGAAGGATTCTTCAAAGCAGAGGAAGTCATCATTGCAGACTTCTGTTTCCTCAGAATAAGAACTAAAGGTGGCAATTCTGCCATCCTGAATAGAGAAATACAGGACAATTATTTATTGATTGTAAAAGGTTCTGTCAGAGGAGAGGATCTAGAAGCATGGACCAAAGTGAATATACAGGTTTTGGATATGAATGATTTGAGACCTTTGTTTTCACCAACAACATACTCTGTTACAATAGCAGAAAGCACACCTCTAAGGACTAGCATTGCCCAGGTAACAGCTACTGATGCTGATATTGGTTCTAATGGTGAATTCTACTATTACTTTAAAAACAAAGTTGACCTCTTTTCTGTTCACCCTACAAGTGGTGTAATCTCTCTAAGTGGGAGGTTAAACTATGATGAGAAGAACAGGTATGACCTTGAAGTTTTGGCAGTGGACCGGGGGATGAAACTTTACGGTAACAACGGTGTCAGCAGCACAGCAAAGCTTTATGTTCATATTGAACGGATCAATGAACATGCGCCAACCATCAGTGTGGTCACACACAACCCCTTCCCATTGGACAAGGAACCCACTTATGCAGTTGTTAATGTTGATGACCTAGATGAAGGTGCAAATGGAGAGATTGAATCAATTTCTATTGTAGCTGGAGATCCATTGGAACAGTTTGTCCTGGTAAAAGAAGGGAAATGGATTAATGAGTACAAAATTAAGGAGAGGAAGTCAATTGACTGGGAGGGCTTTCCCTACGGGTACAATCTTACTCTTCAAGCAAAGGACAAGGGTTCTCCGCAGAAGTTCTCAGCAGCAAAAGTAGTCCACATTGCCAATCCCCAGAGAGATAACATCCCTGTCAGATTTGAGAAGGAAATCTACAATGTCACCATTAGTGAATTTTCACCTCCTGGAGTTGTGGTTGCCATAGTTAAACTGAACCCAGAACCACCAGGTGTGGAATACAGAATATCTCCTGGTGAAGATGCAGAGTTCTTTAAGATTAATCCAAGATCTGGTCTGATAGTCACAGCTCAGCCCCTGGATGTCATCAAGAAAGATGTTTATGAGCTAGGAGTGTCGAACAAAGAAGGAGATTTGAAAGCACAAGTCTCCATCAGCTTAGAAGATGCCAATGATCATACTCCAGAATTTCAGCAGTCATCCTATGAAGCTTTTGTTAATGAGAGCGTGCCTGTGGGTACAAGTGTGTTGTCAGTCTCTGCTTCCGATAAGGACAAGGGAGAAAATGGGTATATCACGTACAGTATCGCCAGTCTCAGTGCATTGCCATTTTCCATTAACCAATTTACAGGTGTTATCCGTACAACTGAGGAACTGGATTTTGAATCCTCTCCAGAAAATTACAGGTTCATTGTGAGGGCCTCTGACTGGGGCTCACCTTATCGACATGAAAGCGAGGTCAACGTGACCATCCGCATAGGAAATGTCAATGACAACAGACCCTTGTTTGAAAAAGTGGCCTGCCAGGGAGTAATTTCATATGACTTTCCTGTTGGGGGACACATTACTGCTGTGTCAGCAATAGATATTGATGAACTGGAACTAGTAAAGTACAAAATCATCTCTGGAAACGAACTTGGCTTTTTTTATTTAAATCCTGACTCAGGTGTCTTACAGCTTAAACAGTCCTTGATTAACTCTGGTGTAAAGAATGGTAACTTTGGCCTCAGGATCACAGCCACTGATGGGGAGAATTTTGCAGATGCCATGTTTGTTAACATTTCAGTCTTACAGGGAAAGGTATCTTCCAAAAGCTTCAGTTGTAGGGAAACTCGAGTGGCACAAAAGTTAGCAGAGAAACTTCTTATCAAAGCAAAAGCCAATGGGAGGCTGAATGCGGAAGATGGGTTTCTTGACTTTTATTCTGTTAATAGGCAGGGACCCCATTTTGACAAATCCTTTCCTTCTGATATAGCTGTCAAGGAGGACCTGCCAGTTGGTGCTAACATCTTGAAAATAAAAGCCTTTGACGCAGACTCTGGCTTCAATGGGAAGGTGGTTTTTACAATCTCTGATGGTAATTCAGATAGTTGCTTCAACATTGACATGGAAACAGGTCAGCTTAAAGTTCTGATGCCAATGGATCGAGAACAGACAGATCTCTACCTTCTTAATATTACAATTTATGACTTAGGGAAGCCCCAGAAATCCTCATGGAGATTACTGACTGTTAATGTGGAAGACTCCAATGACAATAGACCCATTTTCTTGCAGGAGAGTTACTCTGTTAATATTCTAGAAAGTTCAAGTATTGGTACTGAGATCATTCAAGTGGAAGCCAGGGATAGAGACTTGGGATCTAATGGTGAAGTGACTTACTCAGTATTAACAGATGCACAGCAATTTTCCATCAATAGTTCAACTGGAATAGTTTATGTAGCTGATCAACTGGACCGGGAATCCAAAGCAAATTACTCTTTAAAAATAGAGGCCAGGGACAAATCTGAAAGTGGCCAGCAGCAATTTTCTGTGGTTACTCTTAAAGTTTTCTTGGATGATGTCAATGACTGCTCTCCTACTTTTATACCAACTAGCTACAGTGTGAAGGTCCTTGAAGATCTTCCAGTTGGCACAGTCATTGCATGGTTGGAAACTCATGATCCGGACCTTGGCTTGGGAGGTCAAGTACGCTACTCCTTGGTGAATGACTATAATGGGAGATTTGAAATTGATAAAGCCAGTGGTGCTATTCGTTTGAGCAAAGAGCTTGATTATGAGAAGCAACAGTTCTACAACCTCACAGTCCGTGCAAAAGACAAAGGACGCCCAGTATCTTTATCATCTGTTTCCTTTGTGGAGGTAGAAGTGGTAGATGTCAATGAAAATCTTCACACTCCCTATTTCCCTGACTTTGCTGTTGTTGGATCTGTAAAGGAAAACTCCCGTATTGGAACAAGTGTGCTGCAGGTGACCGCAAGAGATGAGGATTCTGGAAGGGATGGGGAAATCCAGTATTCTATCAGGGATGGCAGTGGTCTTGGAAGGTTTAACATAGATGACGAAAGTGGTAAGTTTAAACATAAAAGTGAAAGTGATTGCGTTACTTTCTGTAAATGTTCATAGAAAAGCAAAATGATGGGTTTACGCACCGGTGAGTCCAACTTCATTGTACTGAACTCAGTTAAATTGCAAACATGCATTTGATGCCAAGTTGACATACGTTAAAAGCTTTTCTTATAACATTCATATGGGGGCTGAGAGAGAGGGCTTTTGATTTAGTAATTCAGTTTTCGGTGGGAGTCCCAGGATTTTTATTAGACACTGGCTCAGTTACTGCTGTCACTTTATCTTTTGATAGCTGCAAATAACTATTGTCACCTCTGTTGATTGCACTCTTGATCCTCATGAAAATATAGGGACCTAGTAAAGTAAATTATGGCAGAATTGGCTTTAAATTAGAAGTGTGAAATGGATTCTCAAATGGATTTCATATCCTACTTCTTCCTTTTGCCATGGTGCTTTTTTATGTAATGATATTGAATCAATTGTTTGGTTTCTATCATTTTTCATAGACCTATTACATCTTTAAACAATAAGCACTGACAATCAGCATGCTCCGAGATAACCTGGTCTTAATCAGGATGGTTTTGTGTATATATGTGCATAGGTTTATGTATACAAATAAATATACTGGTATGAAATAATTTTAATTTTGCTATTCAAATTAACTTTCTTAAGGATGAGCAGATATTATTCTATACCTCTATTGTATTGGTTCAGTTATACCCATTAAGCTTCCCATATGTGTATAGAAATATGTTTGCACTCGTGTTTTTTGCATCACATATAAATGTATACAAATATATAAATATATATAAAAATATATAATATATATAATATAATAAAAATAAACATAAATAAATATAATAATATATAATAATAAAATAAATATAAATATAAAATATATGATATGTTATATATAATATAATGTAAAATATATAAATATAAAATAAACATAATAATATAATAAAATAAATATATATAAATCTAACTATTCCTCTGATAATAATGCATACTTAACTGATGATCTCCTCTAGATTGTAAGTTTCTTAAGGTCAGCTTTTGTCATCTCAACATTCCAAAAAGTTCTTGAAACAAAAGGATGCTAAGGAAATTTTGATGACCATTATTTAAAATCTATGTGTCCTAATAGCCATTAATATTACTAGCACAAATGTAATATGAAAGGATGAGATTTTAGTACTTAAATTACAAAGGGTAATGGGCAGTTTGGTATATTAGGCAGCTAGCCTCACTGATTGGAAGTCTTAAGTTCAAGTCTAGACTTTGATACACATCGGCTGCAAGACCCTGGGCAAGTCACTTAACTTCAATAATCTAGAAGTCTCTCTAAGAGAATGACTTACAGAGGAAGTACTAACTTATATTGGCAGAGGAAATTAGGTTTCTTTACCTGGTAACTCCTTACACTAATAAAAACACAGGTCCAAATGTAAAGACTGGCAAACTTCCTTCTGGGGGAGTGGGGGGAGGGAAGTAAGATTAGGGGGAAAATTGTAAAACTCAAAATAAATAAAATCTTTAAAAAAATAAAAGCTAAAAAAAAACAACACAGGTCCATACCTTATCCCTATTCAGAGGGAGTATTTTAAAAGTATATACAATTGAAGTAGACAATTTATCATTTTTTGCTCACCAAATATAAACTTTACATTAATATGTTTCAAAATAAATTTTATGTCTTTTTTTACGTCACTATTTCCCAATGTATTTCTCCTTTCATACTATGACCCCCCCATCCCCTACTATCTCTTATAATAAAGAAGAAAAAAGGAAGGAGGAAAAAACAGTTCAGCAAAATTAACCAACATATATGAAAAGAAGCACCTATAAAATACTGAAATTTTAGATTTAGTCCTCAATTCTGAGTAACAGTTCTCCAGGTATAAATAATAAAAAATAGGATAGAGCCATGAAATTGAAGTAAAGTAAACCTGATTTCAAATCTTGCTTCAGATGCTTACTAGGTTTTTGATCCCAGACAAGTCATAATCTCTCTGTGCCTCAATTTCCTCATCTATAACATGAGAGAGTTGTACTTGTTGTCCTCTAAGGCCATTTTAGCTGAGAATAAATCAAGGAACCTATGTTTTTGTAGCCAAAATGAAAGTGATGATTAAAGTAATTATGTAGTACATTGAAGCCTGAAATATACATCATAATAAATAAATAAATTGTATTACATATTATTTACTGATGTATTAGCTTGCCAGTTGCATTGGGACTCAACTGTCCTCCATGCTTGAAATGTTCTCCTTCCTGCTATTTCTTAGTTTCTTTGGCTACTTGTAGCATTTAGCTCAAATCTGATCTTCTGCAAGAAGCCTGCTTTTTCCACCTATTGTCTCCCTTCTATCTACTCTTATTATAGTTATTTGCATGTTATCTCCTCCAGCAGAATTAATTCCTGGAAGATAGAGACAATATTTTTACCTTTTCATGAAACATCTGTGTCTAGTAAGCACAGTGACTATTACATGACAAGAGTTTAATAATCTCTTTGTTGGCCAACTGATTGATTGAAGAAATGAATGATTTGTAGCACATGAAGAAAAATAGACTTGAACACTGGAGATCCCTGAGGATGAAGAGCTCAAGTAAATATGGGTCTGTAAAAGTGTTAAATCAACTGTGAGAAATGAAAAAAAAAGGCTAGCCTTCTAAATGGTGAAGTTGGCTCCATAGGTAGTATTCTAGCTATATTTACTAGCTATGTAATCTTGAGCAGATAAATTTCCTCATTTGAAAAATGGGTCTTACCATAACATCTACCTCCCAGGATTGTTGTGAGGCTAAAATTAGATAATATTGTAAAGCCCTATATAAACATTGAAAAACTCCATAAATGCCAGTTATTTAATGTACATGAACTTCCCTGACCTGCTAAGAGAAGCTACTTATAGGAATAGATCTGAGGATGTGTTTCAGCTATTGGGAGATATGACCCTGGACTTGGACTAACATAAGGGGGAATGTCCTGAACTTTCCAACCTCTTCCCCTTGCTAGCCCCTTCTCTAAAACCACATCAAGGCACAAAGAAATTGCTGCTGTATTTTTAAAATTCTACCTTATTTCATGTTAATGAAACAAAGTGTAGGAATGGCTAAGTGAGAATGGGTTAGGTTTTCATCATTTGTATGTGCATATGTATATGTATATGTATATATTTCCTCTTCATCATGAATGTTAGAATTTAAAATGTATGTATAATTACATAGGTTGAAAAGCTACCCTTCTAAATTTTGGCTCTGAGAGTATGATGGCTTTCTTTCTTCTTACTAGTACCACTATTTCCTTCTACTTGTAAGAAAATAAAGATTTTGATTTGGGTGTTGAAATCTTTCCTGAAGATTAGATTTTCTCTATAATAATATTCACAACCATGTTGCTGCTTCCCCTCTCACCTCTGCAAGAATTTAGCTAATTAGCAACCTATAAGCCCCTAGAAGCTGACTCAGAGTGATTACTTGGAGTCTTGCCAACTTGAGGCAGTGTTGAGGATAAGTTTGGCAATCGGTTGTCCAACATGAGAAGTCATTAGCATGATGCTGTTGGGTTAGCAATAGCTTAAGCACTATTGAATGATTCATCAGCCCTTTGCTCTGGTGAAGTGCTAAAAGTCACAGTTTGAATTGCATTTGAGGCACTAGGCTGTTTATTCTTTCTGCAGTTAATGAGTCTTTCCTCAAAGGACACTCTGGATTTCTCTGGGCCTTTTAGCCAGAGTGACCCAACCTCATTTGGGTTTATGTTGCTAACCAATGATTGACTTCAGCTGTCAAGAGATTTGATCCTTGTCCCTAAATTTAGTTGGGGGCTCAAAATAAAATGTGTCCCAGATTATTGCTTTTATGTAACATATTATTTTTCTTTGTCTGCTATCTTTAAATGCAAACGTCTTCTCTTTTTTTCTCTTTTCCAACAATCTACATAATTTTCTAGTTTTAATTAGTGGTCATTTTCTAGCATTCTTCTTCAGACAAAAATACTTTCTTGTTGCTTCATAAGAACTGGAAATGAGAGAAATGTGTCATACTTCATTTGTATTGATTAATTCTTTTATTTATTTTCCCCCTTACATTATAGTTTTGCTTTTACTTGGAACTCAGGAAACAGAACCATACCTTGAGATTCTTTGCTGTACACAGAAACTTAATAAATGTTTAACAGTGTGCATTTTAAATGGATTAACTAGAGCTCAAACTAGAGTGGATTTGATTATGATTTAAATCACTAGTCTGGAAGATGCAATTTAATCAGGTTTTTTTTCCTACAGAGATTTCATTCTTAATGTATGCTGTATCACTAATATGTCTTTCATAACTCAGAGGTCTAACTTTATATGTATCTGTATCTCTAGCAATATCTATGTACTTATATATATTTACATAAATGTATATACATATACATATATATTATATTTTAAATCAATAATATGTCTTTTTAAAAAATACTTCGTAGTCACACAAGAAACTAGACTGGTAATTTGGTTATTTGATTTACTTAAGTTAATTGAAAGGAATATGTTTTTAATAGCCTACATCTCCTATTCCACATTTGTTAATTCTGAATATTTGTATCTGACTTTTTTCAGATTTTGTTTGGATTGCAATAAACACAAGCATAGAGATAGAATTGTGGGATTTAGAAATGGAAGACTTTTTTGAGTGGAAAATGTTTTGTTTTTTACTTTTTTTAAAAATTTATTTATTTTCATCAATATGCACATGCATATTTTTAATTTACAACATTTCCTTCCACTCCACTCACCCCAGCAGCAGTCAGATTAGCATTGTACATACATATTTTGATAAACATGTTTACAGATTAATAATTTTTGATATGAGGAATTAAGTTTAAGGGAAATAGATCCATAAGAGATAATTTTTATAAAGTGGTCATCAGAATCTGAAGGGGTCTGTATATGTGTGTGTGTGTGTGTGTGTGTGTGTGTGTGTGTGTGTAACATTTATTATATGATTACAATATGCCAAACACTGTTCTAAGGATTGGTTTTTAGAATGAGTAAGAGAATAAAGATTTAAATAAATGGAGGGTTTTCTCAGAAGTAGTAGGTCTTTTGAGAAGAGGAAGGAGAAGCCTAGGAAAGGGCCTTTGCAAAAGGTGGGATTAGAATTGAGCCTTGAAGGAAGACAGGAAACCCATAGGCAGAACATTGTTGGTCTGAAGGACAGCCAGGGAGAAGTCTAGAATTAGGAGATAGTGATCTGGGAGAAACATAAAGAAGGCCAAGATTACTAGTTAATGAGTATTTGGAAGGCAGTAAAATATAAGCAGAGTGGAAAGATAGAAAGGAGTAATGGTTTTAAAAGCCAAACTGCAGGTTATATTTGATCATGTAGCTGATTGGGGTATTAAGTGAGGAGGGGTTGGTAGTGACAAGGTCAGACTCAGACTTTAGGGAGGTCACTTTGACAGCCAAGAGAAGAAGGGAGACCAAAAATTAGGTAACTGCAGTAATTCAGGTATGAAGTAATTAGGGCTTATACCAGAGTGGTAGTTCTGTGAGACAGAAGAAAACAGGATATGAGCAATGTAAAGTTAGAAGTGAGAAGACTTGGTGACTGATTGCATATATGAGATGAATTTGAGTGAGTATAAGGATGATACCAAAGATTTGAGCCTGGATGATTGGAGGGATGGTAGTGCCCTCAAAAGTAATAGAGTGATTCAGAAGGGGTGGAGAGTGTAAAGGTGGAGAGAGGAAGATGATGAATTCTGTTATGTATATGTTGAGTTTGAGATGTCTTTAGGAAATCCAGTTTGAGATAACCATTTAGGTAGGTTGGTGATGTGAAACTGGAGGTCAGGAGAGAGGTATTACTATAAGAAAATCCTTCTAGGGGACAGGGTAAATCAAATAACCAAATCACCAGTCTGGTTTCTTGTGTGGCTACATGTATTTTTTATTCACCTTTACTCTCCCTCTGAAGTGTCAATGCTTCAGGCAGAGCCATACCTTGTAAATACTTAATAAGTGTCTATTGACTGACTGACTAATGACTGATCTGAAAGGACATTGGTGAAAATTGCATTGGATGAGAAGATTTGGGATAAAAGGTGGGACCTGTACTGTTGAGGAAGTATTTGCCTCAGGAAGATCATAAATCTGTTAAAGTCCTGCTATATAGCAGCCTTAGAACCTGAAAAGCTGTGAGAGGGGCCTAAGGCTTACATGACCATGGTTGCCCCCAACCAAGCCTTCAGGTGACCTACATACTCCTATTTTTTTTTTTTTTTTTGCTTAAGCAAGCAAAATAAATCTCCTTTTAGCAAGACAATTAAACCCAAACAAAACACAAAGATAGCAATAAAATGCAGATGGCCATGTTTATAAAACACAAAGATCATAGTCTGGACTAAACAAAGATTCATTTTACTGTCACATTTTAAAAGGTCTCATTTTGCCTTGTTGCTGAGTCTTGCCTCAGCCCAGCTTTCCTGACCTCTACCCATTGGTAGGTCAGCTTTCTAGTTTGTTGATACTAGGTTAGCACCTAGCTACCCTTCTGACCTTCAGAAGACTTAATGATACCCTTGTCCCATGAGCTGCATTTCCTCAACACCTTTGCAATACCAGAAAGCGATTGTTTCTCTTTGTTTTGATCCCCGAATCCCTATCAAGGATTCTTACTTAATTCCTGTTTCTAGTCTGAGGGTTTGTTTTTTTGGCCATTTCATGATGGGTATATTTAATAAGGTCAATTCAAATCCTGGCTGTAAGAGTGGATTATCATCTCTCTATTTCCTACCAAATTTTTCTACAAATGTATTTGTTGTTATTTGTGGCACACATTTCCTTCTCCAGCTAATTTTATAGATGAATAAACTGAGGCAAAAGGGAACTCAAGGTTATATAGCTAATAAGTGTCTGACTCCAGATTTGAATTTCTTGACTCTAAGTCTGGCACTCTATCCACTTCACCCCCTAGCTGCCCCATACAAATGAATATATTATGTCAAATGCATTATAATATAACACCAAATCAGAATCCTTATTTCCTAATGATATCTTTGAATTCAGATTGAATATTTTTAAATTAAAAAATTAAAAAATATGTTAATAGCAACAAATTTGTCCTTTAAAAATAGAGAGGTATCATGATATAACCTTAAATTCTGCCCCTGCCAAATTCTAGATTTGTGATCATGGGCAATTCTCTTAGCCTCTTATTGCACAAGGAAATTTGTTAAGACTCAAATTACAGAAGGATTGCTGAGATGCTCTGATGGAGGTAATTTTCACACCAGGAATTTCCCATGTCAATGAAATCCTAGGAGTGCAGGGGAAATGAAAAGGGAAAGAGAGAAGAGGGAAGAAAGACATTTTTTCACCTTGTCTGCAATATCACCAGAAATCAAAGGTGCCTCCCTTTTGGAGTTATTGACGTTTCCAATTTATTGGGCATTTCTGTATGCATTGTGCATACTGATAATTGAGACAATGCTGTTTGAAATTCCTACAATCTTGAGGTTGTAGTGGTGGGGCCCATCTCTATACTATGCTCATCTCTTTTTGACAAATTTTTAACCTAATGTATTGCAATGTGTAGTCTTATAGCATTGGTAACAGAAATCCCCCATTTTTTGTTTGTTTCATTCTTTTTGAGGGGGATAATGGAAATGAATAGGACTTCAGGTTTTTCAACCTGCATTTTCCAGACCTCTTCTAATGGTTTTAGAACTGGGTCTGCTCAGCAGAAAGTCTTCTATTTCTACTGTGTCAACAGAAGACAGGAGTTGTCCATACTTAAAAATGATAATAATGGAAGGGAAAGCCTAATTAATGCTTCAGTACAACTAATTGAATTCTCATTGGTACAGTTACATCTTCTAGTAAAGACCACACCTCTTATATCTCCTCATCTTAGATAAATCTTATCTAAGCATCTTCTCCCCGTTCTATCATATTCTTTCCGTTATGGATGAAGATGGGGACCACACAGGAATAAGGGTCATTCTATACACTCATTCTGTGCAAATATGCATAAACATATACATGGGTGTTTATGTATATACAGATCTATCTTTATATCTCTATCTCTCTATCTCTCTATCTATATCTATATCTATATCTATATCTTTGACTATATTTGTACTTCCATCAGTTTCTCTGGAAAAATTGTCTATCATCTAGTAACCATTCTCCTGGTAATCAGCTTGCCTTTATTTAACCAGGCAGGGTAACCCTAGGCAGACATATGGTATTGGAAGACTAATTGTGGAAAGTCATTTCCAACTAGGTAGAATCCATCATAGCTTGCTCTATCTCTATCAGTGTAGCTTTGGTATTCAGTCACAGATTGAAGGTTTGGAGAAATACCTTTTTTTGCAGGTATTATCATATATTCTTGGTGATATCATTATCATAGGAATAATTTAAGGTCTTGTTGCTTTTGCAGTAAAAATTGATTAAATGATTGCCTTGTCTACTGTCTCTCCTTTATCTTTCTTATTGATGCCAGATTCATCTATAATTATAATATTTTTATTCTGAGTAGGGATTCTTAACTTCTGTGTATGTATGTATGTATGTATGTGTGTGTGTGACCCCAGGATCTTAGGGACTCTTTAGAAAAATGTTTTAAATACTTAAAATTCATAGAACTACAAAGGCAAATAAAGATTAGTGAGTAATTACCCCTCCCCAAATCCAGATTCACAGAGCCCTTGAAACCTATCCATGAACTCATGAAAGGAGGTATCAGCACCTCCTATTTGGACCAAACCATTTATATTTCAGATAAGGAGAAAGAAAAGCATGATTGAAGTGGTCTGCCCAAGGAGATATAACAAAACAAACAAGCAAGCAAAAAACAGCCAGAAGTAGGAACCAGGTATCATGACTCCTCCATTAGACTTCATGGACACTCCTAAGGTATGGCTAGAATCGCCTTATTACTTATCTTTAAAAAGTTCAGTGCCTGTCCAGTAAGTTTTCTGTAGGAGATATGCTGCAGGGAAAGTTTGATGAGTGAATGAATGACGATCAGGGAAGAGAAACAGGTAGATGATTATAGGCCTTGAGTTTTGGATGAAAGCAGCCGGTTTGGTATGAGAAAGTCAGAGTTAACTCTTGTAGCATCCAATCCATTGCCTAATGTAATGCAATAAAAACCTTCTTTCCCTCATGTGCTGAGGCACCAGACTTCACATTTCATGTGATTTGTGACTCTTACTCTCCTTAGATATATTCCGACAAACTTCTTTGGTAACTCCTCAGTGATGAGTCAGGGAGGGAGACAGATGGTGCTTGGCAGTTTCAGAGTTATTTATGAGAAGCCCAGCTTGAATGACTTCCCTCCCCCATGCCATTCGTTTTAAAAAGTGACATTTTTACCCCAACTCACCTAACTTAAAAGAGACTTATTTAATTCTGGCCCAGACTTGCCCCTAAAATTTCCACTTGGGTCCAGACCAAACCAAAGGGAATGGAGTTAAGAGCCAGTGACAGCAGGGACTTTCCGTGGCTGTGGATTTTTAACCTTCATTCTTAGACTTCTCTCCCCTAATTATTCCAGAATGAAAATAATTTTTCCCCAAGGAGCCTCAAACACTGTATTACATTCAGATGAACTTAGAAGTTGTCATATAAGCCAGGTGGGGAAAAGGATTAGATGTTTCTGGGAAAGAGTGAACAGCATGTTTTTATGACTCTTTTCATCAGGTGCCTTCTTCTTGACCTTTTCCGAGCTGTTGGTTGGAGGCAGTTTGGGTTTTAATGGAAAGCTTGTTGGTTAGAATCTTTAATAACACCTGCATTATGTATCAAGCTCTCTCTCCTAGTATTATAAGAAATCAGTGATAAAAAATAATGACAACCCTAATTAAATAATCCTAATAATTCAGTAAGACAACAATTTGGAAAGTATCCTGACCTTTTCCTTATATGTGGTCTTTCTGTCTTTAATAGGAAATAGTTCTTAACATTTAAAAAAGATTGACTCATCTTACTTCCTCTGGTTTTTAGGGTACCTTAAGCTTATTCTTAAATTGACCTCAATTATAAAGTTGCCATGAAAACATCAACAATGGCTACTTCTTTAGAATTTTTTTGATATCATAAATAGTCATTGATATTTGGAAATTGTGGTAAGAGCTAGCTGATTTTTCTCTCATATGTGACTCAAACTCTAATTTGCATTATATTTATCAGTGTACATGTCTCATGTACCCTACCAAAATATAAGTTCTCTGAAAGTAAGGATTCCTTCTTAGTTTCATTTCTTTATTTCTCAATATGTAACCCAGTTCTTTGCACATAGTAGTTGGTTAATGAATTTTTATTTACTGAATGAATGAACATAGGGATGAATGAACTCACAGGAAGGTAATGAAATACAAATATACATATATATATATGCACACACATATACATGTATTAAGTGCATTTTCTGTTCTTTCAAATGACTTGCATCTCATTTTAGTTTTGTGAAACTGCCACATGGGTTTTTTGCATGCAGGTTGAAGGATACTTTCATTTAGCATTGCAGTACAAAGAGAGTTATGGAGTTTGATAAATATTTATGTGGTGTTACTACCATTGCAGTGTTTCATTGAAAAGAGAATGAAATCAAAATGAAAATGGGCTTCAGTCTGTATTTTTAGCTTGCTGGATTTTATGAAAGTGTGTCTTATCGACAGACAAAATCTACAAAGAGTTGTATGTAGGATTCAGCTCAATATATATTAAATTCTGGGTGCTGGTATTTGAATTATTGGATATAATAGAACTTCTACATTTCTCTGTTGGACTGCAGATTTTATTACCCACTCTGTGGTCACTTTCTGTGATTAAATTCACAGAACAGCTGACTTTCATTTGCATAACATAGTTAATGTGGCTCAATTTATTTTAAATCAACATGCTAGTGAGAATAATGATTTACTAAATATTAAAACATTGAATGGGAAAGTCTCAACCAAGAAAAGTTAAAAAGCAAAACCAACCAATCCACAAAAATATTCTTGGAATTAAGATGAAAATTTAGGGGGATATAGATGCAAACACACATATGTGTATATGGTCCACATATGAAAAGATGAATTTAATTATATATTAGACATAAGGGCAGCAGGATTAATTTCAAAGAGCTATAGGAGAAAATGTGATTTAGAGAGTTTCCTAGCCTTGGAGTCAGGAAACCTAAATCTGTATGCTAATACTGTTGCTAGCTCTATGATTGTGGGAAGGTCACTCAACCACTATGTGCCTCAGTTTTCTCATCAGGAAAGTGAGGATAAGAGTCACCATCAGGGTGACATAATAGAGAGAATGTGGTACATAGAATAAAGGAAAACTTTAGCAAATTCTCTGAATTTTGATTTCCTCATGTATCAAATGGCCCCATAGATCTTTTATAACTTCTAAATATGTCATCCTATGAGCCAATAGTATAGTGTTGTGATGATCTAAAACATTTTGAAAGCTTGTAAACTACAAGAAAAATGGTATGCATAGGAATTAGAGTGTTGGTCTTGGAGTCAAGAAGATGGGTTCAAATTTTCTCTTTGGACCCTCTCAAAGTGGGTCCTAACTACTAATTTAGATACAGGTATATTGGAAGTGGGAGTTCCCATAATGATAAAAAATGTAGATCTGTGACATACTTATATAAAGGCCTGTATAAACATAGGTTATTGCTACAAATATATATTATTTAGACACATTTCCTTTTAAAAATGTTACCCCTTCTCCATCTGTTTCTTTGCCTTTTTTCCATCTGTTTATCTTTTCATCATCATCACTTTGCAGAATAACTATTAGGTTTCTAAAAACTTTTCTTTTGTTAAGAATCATTATTACTTCATCAAGTATTTATAAGCTACTAAGAGTGGGGGAGGTGGTACTTTTGTCTTTGTGTCAGAAAACTTACATTTCTGTCTTTTCACTGAATCTGGGCATGTCTCTTAAGGTCTCTTTTTGAATCTCTGTTCCCTCATCTGCAAAATGGGGAAAATAATACACTACTTAGACCACCTGCTTTTTTTTTAAAATGAGAAAACCACTTTATAAAATAAGCTGTTATCTTGATTAATCTAATCATTTACATATATAAACTACTTCCTAATAAGTAGGGTTTGGCAATAGGTTGGAATTCAGCTAGGGTTGTATGAAGCCAACTAAAATCTGCTATCTAAAGCCAGCCAGTCAGTCAGTTATTGATTATTTATTAAATACTTTCTATGTAATCAGGCACTGATCTTAGAAAACTAAAGTTTTCATTGTGGGAATTTATACCTTGAAAATCCAAGGTATAAATTCACACAATAAAATAATACACAAGAAGACATATAGACATATTTAAATATATATATATAATATATATATATATAGCTATCTAGCTATCTTTCTATCTATATGAATCTATATCTTGGATTTACAATATATCAGAACTTAATTCACTTTTTGCTGTTGTTGATTGTTTTTTATTGTCCTGATTTAAGAAAGTTTGGGGAAAGGTTAATAATACAGATTCATTCAATTTTAAAATGTGTCTTATAGTACTTTATTTTCCCCTCCAGCAGATTGCTAAACATTTTCCAGCACATCATTGGATACCAGATCACTAATTCAGGGACAGGGAATGACCAGTCAGCAGGCTGTATAAGGACCGCTAAATCATTTGGTCAAGTGCTGCTAGGACTCAAAATTCAATAAATCTAGGATATTTTTAGGGGTAAATTAATTAAATGTTTGACCAAATATAACAGGCTAATTATTAGGTTTTGTCCTTTGGCAGAAAAAAGGTTCTCCAACCCTGGAGATGAGAGGACAAAAGTAGACTTGGTCAATTTTTCAATTAATAAGCACCTACAGAGTGCCTGTCATATGCCATACACTATTCTAGATGTTAGGAATACAGTTACAAAGAATGAAACAATCCTTGTTTATAAGGACCTTAAAATCTAATAGGGAATTCTAACAAGGAAGCTTGCATTTTTTAGTATTCAATAGTCACGTTGTAAAATGATCTTTAGATGCAGTCTAAAGGAAGAAAAAAGAAACCAAAACTGGAGTCCTACTAGAAGAAAGTTTGGAGTATATGGTTTTGTTGTTCAATTGTTTCAGTCATGTCTGACCCTTTGTGACACCCTTTTGGGGTTTTCTTGGCAAAGATACTAGAGTAACTTGCCATTTTCTTCTCTAGCTCATTTTACAGATGAGGAAATTGAGGGAAAGAAGATTAAGTGACTTGCCCAGGGCCATACAAGCTAATGAGTATCTGAGACTAGATTTGAACCTGGGTCTTCCCAACTCCAAGCCTGGTACTCTTTCCACTGCATCACCTAACTGGTCCATAGCATACCATAGTAAGTATTAAGAATATATATTATCAGAAAAGAAGCAGGGCAGAGGATTCTTTACAAATGTAGAAAGCAGATACAGTAAAGAGACTTTCTTCTTGGGTGGGCTAGAGTGAGAATAAATTTTGGAGAAATATGGCATTACTGGTTGCTGTATAAGACTGAAACAATTAACTTTTCCTGGCTCTGGGAGCTGCTGGCTATTTTAGGCCAAGCCTTTGCAAATCCCAGTATAGGGACTGACACCATAAAATTTACAAATGAGAAGATTATTCTGGAAAGACTACAGTGGCAAGAGGCTCAGGGTTGGAAGACCTTTGTGGAGGCTGCTGCAAATTAACTTAGCAGATTTGTATCTACTATGGGCATCTACTATGGACAAGCCACTGTGTTTAGAGCTTTGGGGGATAATAAAATAAGTAAAAGAGCAGGCCCTGGATTTTATTGCAGCCATTAGCTGCCTAATTGCAAAATCTGTATGTGTTGAAGTATTGCTCCACAAAATTCTCCCTTTTTTCAATATCATTAACATGATCAAGGAACATTTATTGAGCTTCTGCTAAGTGTGAGGAACTGGCCTAGGCCTTGAGGACACAACCTCCTAAATGAGGAATTTCTAACTCGGCCAAGGGGAGGAGGGGTGACTATGGAAAGTGTAGAGAAAGAAAAGTTGACTCTGAGACATGTTTTGGAGAAGGGATTTTTAGGAACTGGCAAATCACTTTCTTTAATATTGACATTCAATGACTATTGTCCATAAAATTAAAATGGAGTCTGGAGTTATTGGAGTCTCTGCAATCTGGTTTTAATCTGTTTTCAATATTATCTTTATTTTTTGAAATCTTATATAAAAAGTAATATTATATAATATGACATATATATTATAACATTATTATTAATATTATTCTCTTTCACAGATTCCTTATTTTCCATTGAGAGAGGGCCAATGCCCTCCCCCCATTTAGTGATTTTCCCCTCCTCTCTGACCATACTTTAGTTATCAGTTTGCTTGTATAGGCTGCATACTTCTTGAGAATAGGGATTATTTAATTTTAATTGTTTTATCTTTACATATACTAATAAAATATATTAGTACTTGATAAATATTTATAGAATAAATGTTGATAGAATGGTAGTGTGATAGGAGAATAAGACCTGGACTTAAACTCAGAAAACTCATCAGCTTGGTAAGTCATTTAGCTTCTGAGAATCTCAGTTTCCTCCTTTGAGAAATGGGGATCCACTTTACATGGCTATTGTGGGGCAATGGGTAGAGTGCTAAGCAGGAGTCAGGAGGACCTGACTTCAAATGTGACCTCAGAAACTTATGTTGTATGACCCTGAGCAAATCACTTAACCCTATTTGCCTCAGTTTCCTCAATTGTAAAGTAAACTGGAGAAGGAAATGGTAAGAGACTCCTGTATTTTTGCCAAGAAAACCCCAGAAGGGATCATGAAAACTTAGTAATGATTGAATATCAACAACAGCAACAAAATCTATAAGCTATGATTATAAGTTTTGTGTCCATGGACCTTTGATTTCCCTTTTCCCCACAATTGTAACATTACACAATACTTTTTCCTTTTTTTTTCTTCCATAGAATCTTAGGCATGTTAAATGAGTCATTAGATATTGTTTTGTCTATCTCCCCATCTAATGGGCCAATTTCAGTGACAAGAATCTTACATCCTTATAAGGAAAACTCATTCCATTCTTTTAACTCTCTAACATCTGTAAAGTTCTTTCTGGAATGGAAAAATAATTTGCATGCCCTACAACTCCTCCACCAGTTCTAGTTCTGTCTTCCAGAACTACAACTCCCCCCATCAAATCCTATTTTCCAAACAACAGCCTTATAAGATACACAGTGCTTTGCCCTTTACAAATTTTCTTTTCTTCAGGGTAAATATTCCTTCTTCGTTTAATTTCTTCTAGTGTGGTGGTATAGATTGGAGATAAGGGTTTGAATCTCACTGTTGCTACTGTATGACTTTGAGCATGGCACTTGCTCACTTTTTCAGCCTCAGTTTCCTTATTCACCAAATCAATATTTATATAAGCTATTAATGTCAGTGCATGAATTGACTCATGGATACCGAAAAAAACATGAACAAAGTGGGGTGGGATTGAAGTTACAGAATTCTCAATGATACACTATGCTTAACTGGAGGAAGAAAATGGCCCCTAGAGTACAAGATGAGAGAATATAAATATATTTCTCATATAGCTAGTTCTAAGACTTCCTCCACCAATCCTGTCTCAGAGTCTGTGGTACCAACCTTCAGCAGCCGGGGGACAGTACATAGCTGTGTTTAACATGGTCTACCTGGAGCCCCAGTGGGAATTTTATTTTTGTTTGTGCTTTTTTCACATCACTCTATAATTTAATG
Source organism: Macrotis lagotis (assembly GCF_037893015.1). NCBI lineage: Eukaryota > Metazoa > Chordata > Mammalia > Peramelemorphia > Peramelidae > Macrotis > Macrotis lagotis. The sequence goes on from NC_133658.1 coordinate 762,829,309, forward strand.
ACAACAAAGGTACTGTTCCTACTTTAAATGTTTGAGCTTATTTATCTAACTCAAAAACACCATCATAATGCACAGTGAAAACCACTTTGGGAAAAGGAGTGTTTACATATGCTAATGATTTAATTGGAAGAAAATGTGACTAAAAGCTGGGGATGTGTGATAAAAATGCAGCCCCATATTTGTATGAAAAGTACAATGTGAGGTAGCAGCTTTGCAGGTCAGTACACAAAAGAATATGAACTTCTTAGTCGCAAAGCCTCAAAAAGAATGGACACAAACATTCATCAAAAAGAAACTAGAGTGTAAATACAGGAACCACTGTTTTATTTAGTTTTATTGGCAAACAAAGTTGTCTACTAAGTGATATTTCTGCATATCTGTAACATGGGATAGTTTGATGCTTATAATAACTGGGAAGTTATATAGTGCTTTAAATTTTGCAGAATGAACAAGAGCTCATTTGATCATCACAATAATCCCAGAGGTAGGTACTACAGAAGTTATTAACTCTGTTTATACTGATGAGGGAAGGGAAGGGAAGGGAGTGATTTTTCCATAGTCATCCAACTGGAATGGCTCAGGGGTGGAATTTGAATTCATTTCTTCCTTACTCTTATGTCTAATAAATCAGTCAATCCTTAAGCACTAAGCTTACACCATTTGCTATGTATTGTGATAAGTACTAAGAATATAAATGCAAAAGCAAGAAAATCAGAACCCTCAAGAAGCTTATATTCTAGCACATTATTCATATTAGTTCTTTTATAATGAAAACCTTGTTGCATTTCAAAGTCCTAGAGAGCTTTCTAGATTATGAAAATAGAATAAATTATCTTAATTTCATTTCAGTTCAATAAGTATTTATTTTGTGCCTAGCTAGTATATACGCAGCATTGTGATAGATGCTAGAGACATAAAATGATATTCTCTGCTCTCAAGAAGCTCATACTCTTCTGTGCAGTAGGTACTATTCATAATCACAAATAAGCACAATAAAAGAAGGGTATGAAAATTTTTTTAAAAAGTATTGTAAGGGGGGGAGGAATGAGGGGAGATAACACCTAAGATAAGCCTTGAAGAAAAAAAGATAAAAGTGATAATTTTAGGGTTTGTTTTTTTTTTAGGTTTTATTTTGTTTTGTTTTTGCAATGTGGTTAAGTGGCTTGCCCAAGGCCACACAGCTAGGTAATTATTAAGTGTCTGAGGTCGGATTTGAACTCAGGTACTCCTGACTCCAGGGCCGGTGCTCTATCCACTGTACCACCGCCTGCCCCCAAAAGGGATAATTTTAATAGAATAATTGTAGTTGAGCTGAGTCTGACCCTTTCTGTCCCCATTTGGGATTTTCTTGGCAAAGATACTGGAGTGATTTGTCATTTCCTTCTCTGGCTCATTTTATATTTATACTACAACTCAATTTACATTTATAGTTATAATGAAGTCAGTCCTCCTAAAAATGAAAAAATAAGGGCACGCTAACATAACAATACCTCCATACAATGATAATGGTGTAATTATAAGAGAGAGTGATTTGATGTTCTAGAGAATTTGGTTTAAGGCTTGTCTTTGGAACATATTACCTATGAGACTAGAAGCAAAATAACCTTTGAATATTTTTGTCTAATTTCAGTCATTTCTTATCATTCTATCTACTCTGTAGGGCAGTAATATCCCTTCTTTGTTTTATCTTCCTCTTGCCCCAGCTTTAAAATGCCTGTTTTATCACTGTAAACGTTGACAGCCATAGCTAAGTCTGAACTTTAGCTAATGCTCCTGATATCTATCATTGTTCCAGGGTCAGACTACTCTTTAAAAATATTTACTATCAGTTATTTGCCTTTGATTTAATGTCCTGTATAGCTCTTTTTAAGCTCAGAAATTGTCACTGATTCCCTTGGCATCCACATTAGGCCCATTAGACAGTTCCTTACTTTTCCTTTTTTTTCCAACATCCTTTTTAAATGTAAGCAATTGAAGATGGCCTTATGCCCTCATATATCTCATAGTATTATATACCTGTTTTGCCCACCAGCTATATTCTAATACATATTATGGTTACTTGTGCCCCTCTGTTTTCTCTCCAAGTTAAAAACTTTCTGAGGTTAGAGATAGGGATATTATTTCATTTTTATATCTTCAGTTTACAATATCTCACAGATACTATATATTTAAACTTCCTCCCCCTCCCTGATTGAGGAAGTAGTATAGTTCTAGGGCCAATGTACTGGGGCAGGACAAAGAAATCTAGAGTTAATAATCCAATTCTGCAAATTAAAAACTTCAAGCTCTCTGGGACTCAGTTACCTGATCTGTAAAATCAAGGGATTGGACTAGATAACCTTGAAGGTCCCTTCTAGACAGGTAGATAAATTTGGTTAAAAAGCGAACAGAAAAATTTATTTTGGTAATCAGCTGAATATGGGCCTCTAGACTAAAAAAGCAGAAGTATTCATCAGAATTCTAGCAGGAGAAAAGCTCCATGTAAGAAACCGATTGCTTGCAATATAAATACTGATCCCCCACTGTTCTTTCCATTCTGGAATTTTGAGTTATATTTGGAGTGGGGAGAGAGGGTGGAAGTCAATAAAATTATTTTGGTCTTTGTCTCTTTTGTCTACAGTCCCAAGAGGGAAATATTTCTCAAAAATTTCAGCTCTAATGATGACTTAAATGCATTTGTTTGCTTTTGTGTTACCCCCTAGAGCAATCCATGTGTCTGGTAACTAAGACCCCATTACAATGTGAAGTTGAGACTTTTCATTTTAAAATTTCTGTGGGCCATTTAGGTTTGATAAAACTAGCACAGAAAGAAAGCCATATAATTGTAGAAGAGATACAGGTAATTTTGAGCAGCACACTAGTGAATTTCCATAAGTAAGCAAATACATTCTAATAGCTCATGGGTGAAAATTGCTTTTTATTTAATGAGTCATTTTTATAGAGAGGTAATGATTATATTCAGGCCATAAATACAGTGTAAATGCCTTTCAGTGGACATTAAAAAGATGGCTTTCAATTGGAACCAGCTTTTGAGGCTCCACAGATATTAAAGAATAAATTTTCCAACCTGCACCTCATATACATGTATGAAAATGAAGAAATAAATGTAACTCAGCATGGGTTTATGCAAACAGACAGATGCTTGTGGTTATTATCTGTAGCATTGTCTTTAAAGATAAAGAATGAATATATATATTACATATATGTGCATAAATTAAATATAAATGAATATATAATATATGTGTACAAATATAACAACATGTTTTATTGTGCTAAACATTATTTCTTTCCCCTCCTGAGCCACTGACATTAGCCACCAATGACTTCCTCAGGAAATCCTCAGATATCATTTTCCATTCACTTTGTGAAATATTAGAGGTTTGGACCCCCCCCTCCAGCAGAATTATGCTGTTCTCCCCTTCAAATTATGATTTCTATTGTTAAATAATTTGCTCGTTCATCTTTTAATGGGAACTCTTGACAGCCTTCATTCTCATTTGTAGTCCCTTAGCAATCTAGTACTTTTTCTTGATGCTACAACAGTTCTGAAAAGCAGTACTTATAGAAAAGGGTTCTATTTTCCATTAATATGAATCCCTGAAGGCCTCCTATTGACATGGCTTTAAAATATAATGTTATCTATATTTTATCATATTTTTATTGCATTTCAATCTGGTTCAAGAGACACTTGGGAATGGGGTGGGCAGCAGCATTCAACACCTCTACTGTAAAGGACTCTCCTCCATTATTTGTGGTTATGGTGGCATTATTTCAGTATATTTGTTTTTTTATCTTTTAAGCTCTCTCTTGACTGGTATGAAAGATCCTAAATTCAGTAACCCCTTGATTTCAATGATTCGTGGCAAAACATTGAAGAGTATATTTCTTTACAGAAAAGATGAAGAGATGGAAACTAGCTGATAATAGTCATGAGAAATGGGTTAAATAACTTGACCCAATGAGCAGTCATTACATGGCATTAACAGATCTGGTTTTGGCCTTATGCTATTCAACATTTTTTTTAAGGTTTTTGCAAGGCAAATGGGGTTAAGTGACTTGCCCAAGGCCACACAGCTAGGCAATTATTAAGTGTCTGAGACTGGATTTGAACCCAGGTATTCCTGACTCCAAGGCCAGTGCTTTATCCACTATGCCACCTAGCTGCCCCTATTCAACATTTTAAAACAATAACTCAGATGAAACCATAGAAGATATGCCTGTTGGATGCACAAATGACATGAAACTGAGGAAGCCTAATGATGGACTGAAGCAAAAAAGAAAATCTAATACAGGGGAATGGAAAGTCCTACTCTCCTTGGTCAAAAAAATAAATCAGCTCCATAAGTACAAGATGGGAGAATACTGACTAGAAAACTATCCTCGTGAAAAAAATCTAGTACTATTTGTAACTGTGAACTCAGCATGAGTCTATAATATATATTAGCATCACAAAGCATTAATTATTTGAGATTGATTTGAGAGAAGTGTATATTGCAGAATGAGAGAGATAATAAGTATGTTGTTATTGCCTCTGGTCAGGCCACATCCTTATGTCCAGAAGAGTGTAACCAGAATGGTGACAGGCCTGGAGACCAACACACATGAGAACTAGGAATCTTTGTTGAAGGCCTGGCAGGTGTTTATCTTGGAGAATGGTTGGCAGGAGGACAGATAAAAGATTTTGAAAATGATGGCATATGGATATATTCATTTCACTTCAACATGACTTTATTATGTCACTACCTGGCTGGATGGGGAATAAAACATCTTTTTATAGAGATGAATAAATACAATATAATTGAAGAGTAGAGATGAGTCTTGTTCTACTCAGTTTCAGAGGGCAGAACTAGGAATATTACATAGAAGCTTGAGAGAGTCAGATTTAAAGTTAGTTGAAGTAAAAACTAACTAATAATTAGGTTTATCCAGAAGAGGAAAAGGATGCCTCAGGAAGGTAGTAAGTTTCCACTCCCTGGTGTTTTCTGAGTGGAAGATGGATGGTCATTTGTTGGAGATGTTACAGAGAATAATCAGGGTAAATACTGAGTTTCACTCAGTGGATTCTGAGGTTCATCTATTTCTGTGATTTTGAAATTGGGAATGGTTTCCCTCTTTTTGTGCTGATTTATTTCTTATGTTAAGATTACTGCCCCATAGGCTGCCTCTAACTTTCTCCATCTAATGCTATCTGGATGATCTGTATTTTTATTACAAAGTATGAACACAGTTACTCAGCAAGAGAAAGGCTGTGGAGGCAAATTCTGATTATTAATTCAACTTATGTTAATCTTGTGGGACATACTTGCAATAATTCAAATCCCAGGGAGAAGAGATCATGTGATGTTCTGAAAAAGCAGAGAGATTGGATTAATTTCAGAGATTGTATCATGAAGCTTAAAGGATTCTAGTTATCCTCTTTGGGTTTGGAGGAAGTAGAAGAAGGAACTATATGAACTAGATAAAATGATAGAATTTTAGTAAAGTTAGCAGACATGCTTTGGTTTTAGACTGGAGAATGCCAATATTAAATACAGCTCCAGAAGGAGAAGAATGAGGATTGAAGATTTTAATTAGTAATATCACCTATTTTATTTGATTCAAAGTTTTCCTTTGACCTTCCTCCTCTCTTATCTTCCTTTGAGTACTCATGTTCTTCCTCTTTTTCTCTTCCAATATTCCTCTATCTTATGGGATTTGGGTTCAAATCAGAGGGATCTTGTTATTTTCATTTTCTTTGATCTTCTCTTCCATTAACTTGTCTGCATTTTCTTTCTGCCTCTCCTCTTTTGCTCCCTTTCAGACAAGCCTGATGTCAACTCTCCTTGTCTCCTTTTCTTTTCAAGATCTAGCTTTTCCTCCTTTTTTCTTTACAATGTCTTGTTCACTTTTAGCTGCTTTATCTGTTTTTCATCTCCTTTTCTTTCCCACCATGACCTAAAAACCATTTTCTTAGTATTTCTTCTCAAAGGTTATCTTTATGCTACAACTCTGTGAGTCTGGCCTGCTTTCATTAGACCAGGTAGGACCAGTTCAATCAATTGATCAGAAAGCATTTATCAATTACTGACTGTCCTGGCACTGTGTCAGGTGTTATGGCTTTAGAAAGACAGGAATGTAAACTAGCAGTTCCAGTCTTCAAAGAGGCTTATTCCAGTCTAGAGAGATGGTTTCATGGGTCTTCCTCCTGTTTCATTCTGGTGACACAAATGAACTCTATTTACTTTAGAACAAAAAAACAGATCCTTGGGCAGTGTGCCTCTTTTCTAACCCAAAGGCCATATACACTTCTCTTTATAAACAATATACTGTGGTGTCCTTACAGTTTCCAATAGAAATACTATTCATGACAGCACATACTCATGATTTCTTGTACAACTCCTCTAGCATACCTTTGACTATCTGTTATGGCAGCAGTAATAACCTTTTTGTGCTCCTAAATGAAAAGGATCTGGCAAACCATTTATCCTCATTATAGTTCTTTTTGAGACTTTTATTCCCCAGTTGAGGTCCCGGACTCATCTCTTACCTTGAATGGAACTGTATTTTAATTTGTAATTTAATTGTAATTTAATTGAATTTTAATTTTTTTTTTCCCTTTGGTGTGTCATCTTTGCAGAGAATAAACAGAGTTCTCGGCCTTGGCCTGCTAAAGTCTCTTAGCAGCCCTGATTGGCTTTAGCCTAGCACAGACTCCATGGGACATCAAATTACTCTGTTAATATGAAGGTCAGAATGCCTGTGTTTCTATTGAGGTTCACCTCAGTTGAATTAATAATCAGGGTCTCCCAACATCAACTGTCACCAAGAAAATAGCTTTCATTCTTTGTGAAAACAGTTTATTTAAAGCATCTTCCCTCAGAGATCTTCTGCTGGGCAAGTCTTTTCCATAGGTTTCCTCCCCCCCCCCTTTTTTGCTTTTGTTCTCTTCTCCTGTGGCCATTACTTTAATACCTCAGAGACCTCTGACCTCATCAGTGGAGGTGGGCTCTTCAGTGTTGATCATTGAGTTGATGCCTGTTTCTCTTGGATTTTTGTGAGTTGATGTGCCTTTCCAGAATCACCTTTGGGGAAACTTTCTGATGCTAAATCATAGGATCTGTAATGTCATTAAAGGATACTTTTTAAAATTCCTCATTTTGGGGGTGGTTAGGTGGCACAGTGGATAGAGCACCAGCCCTGGAGTCAGGAGTACCTGAGTTCAAATCCAGCCTCGACACTTAATAATTATGTAGCTGTGTGGCCTTGGGTAAGCCACTTAACCCCATTGCCTTGCAAAAAACTTAAAAAAAATTAATCATTTCACTGATGAGGAGACAAAGACCCATCTGGAAATACAAACCCCTTCTTGAATTGAAAACCAGCAGTTCACTATACCACAATTCTTCTAAAACAATAATTCCAGCCACTTCATTTTACTGGGATAATACTTTATATATTTCCAGTTTCATGTAGTACCCTTCAGACAGCAACCTGTGGGAATAATAGGAGTTGTCCCACTACTGACCAGTTGAACAACAAAGCTCCCCTTCCTTCTCCCTTTTTCTCCCTTCCCCTCCCCTCTCCTCTTCTTTTTTCTTTCCTTTCTCCTTTCCTTTCCTTTTCTTTTTTCCTTCCTTTCCCTTCTCATCCTTCCCCACCACACCCACTAGTGTTATGCCCAAAGGAATGTAAATTTTGATCCTTAAAATCTGACAGGATATTAGTAAATTGCTATGAATCTCAATGATTGGCCAACAGGTCCCAAGTCAAGCTCTTATTGGTCATTATTTAGCACCTCTGGATCCTGCTCCAAGTGTATGCAAATAGCAGTTATTTCTGTTTTGATCAGAAATCCTGAGGATCTTTCCTTCCCAGATTGAACATATATGGCCATATTTGGATTAGGTAAAAGAGGTCATTCTTTACTTCATTTCTTTCTTACTTAGCCTACATCCCCGAATGGGCCCTGCCTTATTCAAACTGAATCCTGTTAAAGACGTTAAAGCTTAAAAAGGCAAGGTTTCTTACTGCAATCCAAGGCCATCCCCAGATGTCCTGATCTGTGTCTGATCACAGGTCCCAGAGGAGAAAATGAGGCTGATGACTTTGCACAGCCCTACCTCCCTTAAAACCAATGCTCTAGAATGCCATAGCAATACATTCCTGATGCCATAGTCCTCTTCAAGAACTAAGGACAGCCAACAGGACCTCCTAGAATGATATAATGCTGGGGTCACTTCCATGGCATGGTGAAATATGAACTGGATACTGGAAGATGACCCTGGTCTTTATGAGAGACCCTACTGCATACTGGGTAGAGGGATGAACTGGAATTCAGAAAGATCGATATTCAAATATGCCATTATACGAGTGAGCACAGGTAAGTAACTTAACTTCTTAGATCTTCAATTTCCTCATCCACAAAATGTGAATGATAATACCTAGGTTGCTCATCTCAGAGTTAGTCAGAGGATCAAATTAGATAATATGTAGAAAATACTTTATATCACAAACTTCAGATGTCAGTTATTATGAAAGCTAATATTACAAACCAGCAGTATCTGTTCTCTTTTTTTTGTTTGTTTGTTTTTCTCTTCATTTTCTTGCTTCATACTCCTCTCCTTTTCTAAAAGTCAATCTACGAGAGTTAATAGAATGCTAGACTTCAGAGTCAGGAAGACAAGAGTTCAGATATCACTGATGATACTTATTAGATTTTTGATCATGGATAATATCTTCTGACCTTCAGTTTTCTCTTTAAATAAGAATGATGATGATTGTAGTACCTACCTCATAGGTAGGTTCTAGAATAGGGAGAGATCCCAGAGGACATCCTAGTCTAAACTCCTCAGTTGATAAAGGAAAAGAGAGAGGGCCAGAGAGATTGTGACTTGACCAAAGTAATTGTGAGAATTGAATGTACTAGTTGAAAACACTTTGTAAACTTTCAAATACTTTGTCAGTTATTCATAGTGTTCTTTTCTCCTAAAATTGCCCTAGTTCTGCATATTTTCTTCTTTTGCTTAAAAATTTATATTCAGAATTCCCACTTCCAGTAATACTTTCTATGTTTCCTGAACCTAAAATTCTGGGAGTTGCACACCTAACCTACCATGTTTCTGCTCCTTCTACTGTCTCCCATTTTTGGAATACCCTTCTTCCTTACCTTGACCTTATAGAGTCTCCATCTTCCTTTAGGATACAGTTTAAAGATCTTTTTTTGTGGTGGCAAGTGATTGCAGAGGTACATGGAATGGAATACTATTGGGCTATAAGAAGAAATAAATGGGATAGTTTCAGAGAAACCTGGGAAGACTTAATATGAACCAATGCAGAATGAAATGAGCAGAAGCAGAGTATCAATTTATGCAATAAAGGGAGCATTGTAAAATTGAACAAATTTAAAAGACTAAAGAACTTGGATCAACTCTGACCAGCCATGATTCCCAAGTACTGATGTTAAAAAATGTTACCCACCTACCTAGAGAAAGGTGAATGGGCTCGGTGTACAGAATAAGATTTATATTTTTAGACATACCCCTGTGAGATTTTATTTTGCTTGACTCTTCAGATTGTTTTTAAATTTTATTTTCCTTTTTTTCATTTTCAATCTGGAGAAGGGAGAAGAGTTGATTTTTCAAAATGCTTATTAATTGAAAAAATAGCATTTAAGTTGGAAAAAGATGCAACTCAGGTACCATTGCGTGTATATGAGCCTTTACTGATTTCCCCAGCTGCTAGTGCCATTCCTTTTAAACTACTTTATATTTATTTTGCACACACACACACACACACACACACACACACACATGCTCCTTCCCCATAAGAATGTAAATAGGATAGTTTCATTCTTTTTATGTCAGTCCCTAGAGTCTTGCTAACATAGTACCTTGAACATAGTAGGAACTTAACAGATCCTTGCTGATTGATCTTACTTCTCAGTAGAATCATTTAGTTTTACTTTGTTCACTTTAGCAGCCAGAAGGCCTTTATACTTTTGGTATGGAGAGGAATAGAAATCACTTGGAAAGTGATCAGACAGAACTTCTGGGAGTTCTGATTTTGGTGGACTCCCATCCTGGCTTTGCTTGTTAGCAGAGGTCCCTGTGATAATTTTGGAAGGTCACAACCTCTTTTGTATTCCAGTTTTGTAAATTGAAGGATTTGACTATGTGATGTCAGATTATTTCTAAGTAGAAAAGTGTAAATGATATTGTCTCATTCCTCTTCCTCTCCTGCCTTCTTGATTGATATGTAATGATTTTCTTAGATAACTTAAAAATGTTATCTAGGGGCCACTATGTGGCATAGTAGATAAAGCACCAGCCCTGGAGTCAGGAGTACCTGGGTTCAAATCCAGTCTCAGACACTCAAATAATTACCTAGCTGTGTGGCCTTGGGCAAGCCACTTAGCGCCATTTGCCTTGCAAAAAAAAACAAACCCTAAAAAAATGTTATCTAGGATTGTTCTGATGCAGGCAGTTATGGACATAGGAGATTCATAATTGGAAACAGATTTTGCAGTCCTTCATACTGTTAAATTTTATAAAAATGTTATCTGCTCCTGTGATGTAAATTGACTCCCATTGTTCCATTGTTAAATGTAAATTTCTAATATCTCCTCATTCCCACCTAGGATTGAGTGTAAATTCTTTCACCATTCAAGGCCTCTTAATCTTAAATTGGTAACACCAACTCCTGGCAACAGTTCGATTTGGAACTGGAGGATAGAGAGCTCTTAAAAATAATTTAGTCCAGTCTCCTTATTTTCTAGATCAAGAAACTGAGGTGTGGAGATGTTAAACTATTTTCCTAAAGTCACATAGAACAGAATTTGAAGCTAAATCTTCTGATTCTAAATCTAGTGACTCTGTAAAATCTGCTGTTTTGATTTTTAGTTTTAAAAATCTTATTGTACAGTCATCTGAGAGAGTAGATTTAGTATGTTTCTAATTCCTGATACCCTTGCCCTTAAATTTCATTACAGTTTTTATGATTATTTGAATTAGAAACTCTTTGGTTTCTGTTTTCTAACAAATTTTGTCTCTTCCTTGAAAACTGTGAGCCAGAGCCATTTAAAAATGTTTATTTCCTATAGTAACCTGCCCATATTTTTCAAGGAGGAACAAATTCATATATTTCCCATTAGATATGTAACATAATACAAAATACTTGAATTTTGGTGAATCTCAGTAATATTTTATCCCCTCCTCTTGTTCCTAGATCACCTTGTGTTTGGACCAGGTACTTATTACCTGTCCCATTTTCATTCTGGGTAGGACAGAGTGAGTTGCATAGGCGGAGCAATCATAGATGAGTTGGGGCAAATTGTGTGTCTCATCACCTTTTTTGGTCTCTCAAAGTTACACTTTTAAATTTTCATCATTCCGTCCAGGGCACCAATATCCTTCCAGGAGCACAGTAGAGGACGACTGGGGGGGGGGGGGGGGGTCAGAATAGGTGTGGATATGTTCTGGTCTTCCTATGTTGTTTCCCTACTAGAAAAATTCCAGAGCCTTTTTGTTGACTCCAGCATCAAACATTCTTTCATCTTTCCATCATTTTTTTCATTTTCTATTTTTGTGGAAGTTTTATAAGCCAGATAAGTTCTAAGACCTTAGTGCTTGTATATTATTTATAATTATGCATACCACTTTTTTCCAGTAGGAATTTTTCATTTAAAAAGATCAGAGACCACTAATCTATTGCACAGCTTATTGCCATAGAACAATAAATTTAGAGCTAGAAAGTGCCTACGTAAGCATTTATTCCATACTTATCCTTTCATAGGTAAGGAAATTGAGATCTAGAGAGAGGAATCAATTTGCTTAAAAACCCAGGAGATAGTAGGTAGCAGTAGAGATTGAACCCAAATCCTCTCACACAAAACCAATAAACTGGTTTCTTGCTTCCATTATCATAATGCTTCCTAGATCTCAGCAACAAAAAATTTTCTTCTTTCCTTTCCTTAGTTTCTTAATATTGTGGGCTATTCTCAGAGGAGTGATCTTTAAAGTTTCAATATGAGAGGAAGCAGATTTAAATCTGTCCTTTCTAGAGTCCAGTCAAAAGGGTATTATGCATGGCCCCACCTCAAAAACTTTGAGTAGACAATAAATTTAATTCAGGTCAACTCAACTAATTTCAATTCAATAATAATATTTTATAATAATTATAAATTGTTCCATTATATACTAATATATAGCAGGCATTTATGTAGCACCTATTATGTATCAGGCACTGTACTAATCACTTTACAAATATTATATCTTATTCTCACATCAACTGTAGGATGTAGATGCTATTATTATCCACATTTTACAAATAAGAAAACTGAGGCAGGCAGATTAAGTGAGTTGCCCAAAGTCATAGAGACTGAGATTAGATTTGTACTTGGATCTTCTTAACTCCAAGCCCACTAAATGCCTGCTGTTTACAAGGAATCAGGTGCCAGGCATAAAAATCAAAATTGTTTTGCTTTCCCACAATTAGGCTAAGATACACATCAGAACATCTTAGCTGCCAAGGTGATTTTTCTAAAGATGTCCCTGGCATCTAGTGGTTCCCCCAGAGTAGAATATAAACTTCTCACTTTGTCATTTAAAGCTCTTTATAATCTTTCTTGATTTTCCAGGCATTTTTACATGCTCATCTCCTCTGTGCAGTCTAAAGCTTAGCAACATTGACCTATTTGCAGTCTTCCAAGAAAGTCTCCTGTCCATCTTTATAATAGCTTCCCCCCTCCTAATGCCTGAATTCCTCCATTCTATCATCTCTGTCTCTTACTTTTCCCTACTTCCTTCAAAATTCACCTATTCCTGCCTTTTCCAGAAGACTTTTCCCAGTCCTTTCTGGCATCTAATGGAAGCTTTCCCTGAGAGACTTCTATGTATATAATTAGGTTTTCTCACTTGTGATCTCTCCTACTGAAAGTCCTCTATCTGCTATGTATATCTCTTCCATAGACTTAGGTATTTGACTTGTGATCGATCTCATTGAGAGCCTTCTAACTGCTATGTATCTCTTGGAAATCTTGATGGTGTGGTGGATAAAACATTGACCTTGGAGTCAGGAGGACAGGAGTTCAAATCCAACCTCAGACACTTGACACTTCCTGGCTTTTTGATCTTGGGCAGGTCACTTAACCCTGACTGCCTTGCATCCAGGGTCATCTCCAGTTATCCTGATTCACATCTGGCCACTGGACCCAGATGGATCCAGAGGAGAAAGTGAGACTGGTGACTTAGCACCCCCCCCCCAAATCCAATTCATATGCTTGTCATGGCATCACCTCCCTGATGTCATGGTCTTCTTCAACAATTAAGTCAAACATCTAAATGTATATCTCTTATTTAGACTTAGGTTTTTGACTTGTGATCCCTCCAATTGGAATATAAGCTTCCTGAGGACAGGGCCTGTATGTATATTTCTTTGTGTGTATCCAGCATTTAGCATAGTACTGAATACACAGAGCTAAATGTTTATTAACTGGACTATACATTGGAATAATTAAATGTTCATCAAATTGTATTGAATTTTAGGCTATATTGTATTTAGGTTATTTTCAATGTTTGGTGGCAGTGAGAAATGATTATGTATCTGGATCGAATTGGAGTTAGGGCTTTATCACTGAGCAGTTGCATGGTCCTGTATGACTTACTTGGTCTCTCTCTGTGAGTTCATTTTCTTCTCCATTAAATGGATAATTGCATTATTTTCTTTAGAGTTTTGTAGTGAAAATGAAAAAAAATTTCTCATGTAAAGTTGCTTGCAAACATAAAATGCCTTGCTAATGGGAATTTTTAGAGATCATATGGAATAAAGGAAAGAGTTCTCAATGTTCAAAAATTCCAAGTCTTTAGAAGAAACTTCACATACTTTTTATTTCAACCTAAACCAGAAAAACAGTTTTCTCAGTAATATCCCGTATAAGTAGTTACCTAAGGGTTAGATGATGCAGTAGAACTAAATTCAGATATGACCCCAAACATTTACTAGCTTTGTGACTCTGGGCAAATCACTTAGTCTCTGCATTTGGAGATAATACAACATTGCTTCCCAGGTTTGTTATGAGGACCAAATGAGATATTTGTGCCTGGTACATTTTTTTGTTCAGTTGTTTCAGTTATGTCTGACTTTTTGTAAACCCCATTTTGATTTTGTTGACAAAGACACTGGAGTGGTTTGCTATTTCCTTCTCCAGTTCTTTTTACAGATGAGGAAATTAAGCCAAATAGAGTTAAATGACTTGTCCAGGTCACACAGCTATTGTCTTTTAAAAATTTTTTTTAATCCATATGCATATGTTTGTTTTTAAGTTACAAATTTCCTTTCACCATCCCCTTCCACCACCACCCCCCCTCTCCTAAGTGGCAAAAGCTATTAAGTGTTCATCCACTATTCCAGGTGGATAGGTGGTACCTGCACAAAGGAGGCACTTAAAAACTACTTTGTTCCCTCACTCTTCTATCTAAAGACACCAGGAGAAGAGGAACTCATTATTAGGAATCCTGAATTTGAGCTCCATATTTAATATTTCCTTGCTCTTGTATTGATGTTTTATGTGTCTGAGCCTCTATTTTTCTCATCTATGAAACTGGCATAATAAAAATGCTTAGTATACTATACAAAGTTGAGAAAGATGCTTTACAAAGCTTAAAGGGCTATTTAAATACAAGCTATTGTGCTGGAATCATAGTATCTGAGAACTAGAAGCAAACTATTTTGCAGCTGATGAAATTAAAGTTTAATAATAGCAAAGTTAGAAAAGTTAAATGAGAATTAGATAATCACTGAAATGCATTTTCAAGTAACTAAAGTAATACTGTCAAGCATGAACTATTTTTAGATATCTATGCAATATTTTGTATCACTTTTCTTTTGGAAAATCTGGTTATAGTTTAAGTGATAAAGCTAATGGAATTACCTGCTAAGCTGATCTTTCCTAGGGTACCTTGACTATTTTCTGAGATCATCAGGAGGTCATAACTCTTAAGAAGTAATCCTGATGGCGGAGCCAAGATGGCAACAAGAAGGGATCGAGTCTTAGGAGCTCTCTGATAAAATTCAGCAGCTAAGGACTCTAACTAAACTTTTGAGAGACAGAACCCACAAAGGGACCCAGTGAGGCAGTTCTCCTACTCAAGGTAACCGGGAAAAGAGCAGAAAGGCTCTGCTCCCTGGGATTGGAGAGGTCACCCAGAGGGGTGGCCCGCCAGAGCCAAAGAACCTCAAAGAACCTCAGCCTCCTGGAGGCAGCCCCAGGGCGCTGGGGGTCTCAGCTCACAGCAGCGGGGGAGTCTCCTGAGCTGCACCCCGAGGAGCACCGGGTACAAAGTGGGAGAACAAGGGGGGACCTCTGCCAGAGCGAGCACATGGAGCCCAGCCCTCAGGGCACACAGCAAGCAGCAGCATCTTTCCCCAGCCCTAATCCAGGAAACAGAAGCAGACTGAGCAGGTAAGCAGGAGCCCCCAGGGCATGAGCCCATTGAACTGAGGGAGGGGAGTGAAGAGAGAGACTGCAGAGCTCTGTCCTCTGCCCCTGAAACAGGACTCTGGGGCTCTGACCACATTCAGATCCTGACCACAGTCTAGGCTCCCCCATAGAACAGCAGCCCCCCCCCACATCAGCCCCTTGGCAGAGTGGGGTGCTTATGGTCATTCCCAGACCAGGAGGGAGGACAGAGCCGCACACACTGAGACCCTTGTGGGAGTGGCCCAAAAGCTCAAGAAACACCCCAAACCAGGCCCAGGCTGGGAAAATGAGCAAGCAGAGAAAAAGAAGACTATTGAGAAATATTTTGCAAATGAGCCCAAGAAGGACCAAAATACTCAGTCTGAAGTTGAGGAAGCACAAGCTCCTGCATCTAAAGACTCCAAGAAAAACAGAAACTGGGCTCAGGCTATGATAGAGCTCAAAAAAGACTTTGAAAATCAAATGAGGGAGTTGGAAGAAAAACTGGGAAAAGAAAGGAGAGAGATGCAGGAAAGACATGAAAATGAAGTCAGCAGCTTAGTCAAGGAAATCCAAAAAAATGCTGAAGAAAATAGCATGCTAAAAACCAGTTTAGGTCAAATGGATAGAACAGTTCAAAAAGTTATTGGGAGAAGAATGCTTTAAAAAGCAAAATTGGCCAGATGGAAAAAGAGATAAAAAAACTCTCTGAGGAGAACAAATCCTTCAGACAAAGAAGAGAATTCAGGGAGATTGATGAATTTAACAGAAATCAGGAATCAATACTTCAAAACCAAAAAAATGAAAAATTAGAAGAAAATGTGAAATATCTCATTGAATAAACAACTGATATGGAAAACAGATTTAGGAAAGATAATTTAAAAATTATTGGAATACCTGAAAGTCATGATCAGGAAAAGAGCCTTGACATCATTTTCAAAGAATTACTACAGGAAAATTGCCCTGATATTCTAGAAGCAGAGGGCAAAATAGAAATGGAGAGAATCCACCAATCCCCCAGAGAAAGAGATCCCAAAAAACCAACCCCTAGGAATATTATAGCCAAGTTCCAGAGCTCCCAAGTCAAAGAGAAAATATTACAAGCAGCCAGAAGGACACAGTTCCAATATCCTGGAGCTGCAGTCAGGATCACACAGGACTTAGCAGCAACTACATTGGAGGCTCCTAGGGCTTGGAATACAATATACCAGAAGGCAAGAGAGCTTAGGATGCAGCCAAGAATGAACTACCCAGCAAGGCTGAATGTCCTCTTCCAGGGAAAAAGATGGACTTTCAATGAACCAGGGGAATTTCAAAGGTTCCTTTTGGAATGGCCAGAGCTGAACAGAAGGTTTGATCTTCAGATACAGGACTCAGGTGAAGCATGTTGATTGGAGGAGAGGGGGGAAATATGAGGGACTTAATGAGGATGAACTGTATTTATCCCTGTATAGAAAAATGACACTGATAATACTCATATGAACCTTCTCAGTTAATAGAGCAGGTAGAGAGAGCTTTTATAGTTGAAGCACAGGAGAAAGCTGAATTCAAAGATAAAATATGGTGTAAAAATGGAGTCAATAGAAAAAAAGGGAAATGGAATGGGAGAAAGAAAAAGGAGAGGGGGAATAGTCCAAGATATTTCACATAATAAGATTTTTTTTTATTACAATGAGCTATTGCAATGATATGGAAGGGGGGAGGCAAGGGGGAATGAGGGAAACTTTGCTCTCATCAGAGATGGCTAGGAGAGGAAACAGCAAATATACTCATTGGGATATAGACAACTGGAGTAAGAAGGAGGGGGGGAGCAGGGGAAAGGGGTGGGGATGTGAATAAAGGAGGAGAGGATGGACCATGGGGGGAGAGTGGACAGATGTAACACATTTTCTTTCTTACTTCTTGCAAGGGGCTGGGAATGGAAGGCCTGCCCAGGACCACAGGGCCAGGTGGATTCTGGGCCTAAGGGGTGGTATGGGGACTCAGGGCTTCTTGGCCCCAGGACCAGGGATCTGTCTGCTGTGCCACTCAGCGACCATACAGCAGAGTCATAGTGAAAGGAGAGAGAAAATATAGTACATGGTAGTGGAGAAATAAGAAAGGAGGGAGTTGCGATCAGCAATGGCAAGGGTGGAAAAATATGGAAATAACTTTTGTGATGGACTTATCATAAAGAATAAGATCCACCCATGACAGAGTTGTTGGTGTTGGAATAAAGACTCAAGCACATTTTTTGTTATGATTATTTGGAGGAGGGTGCAGGGCAGTAGGGCTGGATGGCCTGCCTGGGGCCACATAGCAGGGTGATCTTTGGGTGTCTGGAGCCGGATTTGGACCCAGGTGCTCTTGGCTCAAGGGCCAATGCTCTGTCTGCCACCCAGCCACCCCTACTATTATTACTATTTTATTTTATTTTGGGTCTTTTTTTTCTTTCTTTTTTTTTTTGGTTTATGCAGGGCAGTGGGGAACGGGTGGCTTGCATGTCACACGGTTGGGTGATTGTTGGGTTTACGAGGCTGGATATGGACTCGGGTGCTCGTGGCTCCAGGGCTGGTGCTTCGTCCATTGTGCCACCTGGCCATACCTACAATTATTACTATTATTATTTTTTTATTTTAATTTTTTTCTCTCCCCTTCACTTTTTTCGCCCAAACAAGTCTATCTATATTCTTGGGGGAGGAGGGGTATTTTGTTTACTTGTAAACAAGAATATTTTATTAATGTAAATAAACATTTGTACAAAATGAGTATAAAAAAATAAATTAAAAAAAAGAAGTAATCCTGATGATTGATCTGTAACACTTCCCTATATAATTCTAGTGTCATTATGTTTTAATCATTTTTCCACTATACTCTGGTCTTTTCTCAAATTTAGAGAATTACTTAGTGGCGCCATATATAGATAAGACAATCTTGGAATGAGGAAACCTGAGTACAAATTCAGGCCAGACAAGGCTGTATGACTCTGGGGAAAGCCATTTATATGGAAAATATTATTGTTGCTATAGTTAGAATATTTTCTTCCTCTTTTTAAAGTTTACAGAATTCTTCAGCTCAATTTATATAACTAATTTTGTTATCACTATTCTGTGTGTGTGCATTCATATATGTGTGTTTATTTGTGTATATTGTTCAGTTGTATATGATTCTTTGTGAACCCATTTGGGGATTTCTTGCCACAGATACGGGTGTGGTTTGCTTTTCCTTCACCATCTCATTTTACAGATGAGAAATTGAGACAAATAGGGTTAAGTGACTTGCCCAGGGGTGACACAGGTAGAAAGTGGCTGAGGCTGGATTTGAACTCAAGAAAAGTCTTCCTTTGACATTCTGTTTCCTGCCTCATTCCCCTGGTGACCCACGTTGAAATTCTAGATTCATCTTTGATTTTCCCCATTCCTTCTACCTCAGCTCCATAGCTAGTTTTCTAATCCTTCACATTCCTCATCCAAGATGTCTTTTAAGTGTCCCTCTTCTTCCTTCCTCAGTTTTTCCCATTCTCACTTCTGGGCTTAAGTAGGCTCTCTTCACTCACTTGGTTTTTCTTCAATCCACTGAATCCCACACATGGTACTGTCAGATTAATCTTCTTTAATCTTAACTTTGATCATCTCATTCCCATTTTTAAAGATCTTTAAAGTTTCCCAGTTGGCCAACATATAAAATTGTTGTCCTTCCATGATTAGCTACAACCTACTTTTTTTAACCTTGTTTTTTACTACTTCTCCAAGTAGGCATTATGTTCAATTTAACTAACATTCACCAAATGCTTACTATAAGCAAATACTCTGTTAAGCACTTGGGATAGAAAACAGAGGCAAATATCATTCTTGTCCTCTATGAGCTTGGTGAAGGATGTATTTATATATCAAGACATACACAGTATATAGAATATAGAAAGTATATATATACACATACATACATACATACATACATACATACATAAAGTAATTTAAGTATCATATACTATTGTTGTCTTGATTAATCCACAATATTCAATTGTGTGAATATATAGGAAATTTGAGGGCCAGCTTTAAATTTTTAACAAACAAGAAATTGGGGCAGCTAATTAGCACAGTAGATAGAGCACTGTCCCTGGAGTCAGGAGTACCTGAGTTCAAATCTGGCCTCAGACATTTGATAATTACCTAGCTTTGTGGCCTTGGGCAAGTCGCTTAGTCCCATTGCTTTGCAAAAAAAAAAAAAAAAATGAAATGAAAGCAACAATAGGTAATAATGATCCAATTCACAAGAATGCAAATATAATTAGTATTATAAAAAAAAGACTCAGGAACCCTAAAATTTAGAATGAGTTCAGACAAATATGGAAAAAGTAACAAATTCGAAGCAACAAAGTGAGAGTCCCTAATCTCAAAAAGAGTATAAAGCACCAGATTTGGTGCTTTCTCACTTCCACATCTATTTTCATATTTCATATCATGGGTTATTCATATCCTTTATTTCTCTCATCTTTGATTCTACAATTGCATTTACATCTGTAAAAATCCTTTTTTTACTTTTTCAAGGCCATCTCAAATAGAATATGTCTAGTAAAGACTCTTCTGATATTTCCAAATTAATGTAATTTCTCCTCTTTCAGAAGTCTGGATACCCATATAGTTTGAAATATATATATATATATATATATATATATATATATATATATATATTATTTTGGTATTGATGGAAAAAGACATCTCTGCTTTGTGACTTTGTTTCACATTGGTTTCTAACCAAGAGACTGGGTTTTTTGGTGCTAGGGAACTGTTTTCTGTTTCTTTGAAAGAAATGTTTTCTGCTGCAATTTCAATTAAATGAACAAATATTTATTAAGCATTTTTACTGTATGCAAAGACACTAGTACTTGAGATATAAAGACAAAACTCAATTAGTGCCAGCTCTCAGAAAGCTTACATTTTTATTATAAGGCTACAATATGTATATAGATGTAAATTATAAAAGATATAGATGTAAATACCAAGTGGGGATCAGGAATAGAGAGGGATGCTCAAAAAACTGGGAGGATCACAAAAGGTCTTGTGTGGGAGGAGAATTTTGGATTGAGTTATAAGGCATCTAAGAATGTTATTAACCAGAACAGTTTGGGTGTAATTGTGTAATTGTGTTTGAGGGGAATAGTGCTGAATCTATCCAGAAAGGTAGATTGAAGTCATATTATGAAGGACTTTAAACATCCAACAAAAGAGTTTATAATTTAGGGACCATATGAGTCATGAATATTATTAAGTAGGGCAATGCCATTGGGTAGTCTCATGCTTTAGTAACATCAGCAAAGCAACTATATGCAGGATGAATGGGGAGTAGAGATAGTTTTAACATGAAGACTAATTTAGAGGCCCTTCTAATAGATTAGGGCTAGGTGGCCCAGTGAATAGAGCACTGATTTTGGTGTCAGGAGGACAGGAGTGTGAATCTAGCCTCAAATACTTGACTCTTACTAGCTGTGTGACCTTGGATAGGTCACATAAACCTGACTGGTTCACATCAAGGGCCATCTCCAATTGTCCTGAATCATATCTGCCACTGGATCCAGATGGCTATGGAGGAGAAAGTGAGACTGGTGATTTAGCACAGCCCCCCTCCCCAACAATCCAATTCATGTGCTTGTCATGATATCACCTCCCTAATATTGTGGTTTTCTTCAAAAATGAAGGACAAAAACATTAATTGCTGTTGGGAAATGTAGACAGGAGGAGTTGCAGATATACAAGAAATGTAGAGATAGAATCCTTAAGACTTGACATTGATTTGTTATAGAGGTATAGGAGAAGTTGAGAATCATGGACAACTCCAAGATTTTTATTGAATCTGGTTGACTGACAGATGAAGTTGACTCTCTATAGAATTAGTTAAGTTTGAATCTTGATTTCTATGCTCCTGTTCTTGACTTAGTATACTTCTCACTTGAAAGACTGAAGTGTTAATGAGGGATTTTTATATTCCTTGACTTAACATTCTTAATATTTGCTAGATAGCTTTACATAGAAAACTAAATTTTCAATATTGGCTCCCCCCATTCTCACAGTAATACTTAATGGACTTAGGTTTATCTTAATAGACCAACCTACTGTTTGGTCACTAGTCCTTACTTCCTTATCTGATTAGTTATGGCTTCTAGGTTATTTGTTGCCTCATTGTAATGGTAGAGACCTCTTGAATAGCAGGACTTATTTTTACTGGAAGTTTTTCCTTTTCCTTTTTCCTGGAAAATGAAGGAATATGTCTAGAGAATGGTATTCCACTATTAAAACCCAGAAAAATAATTCTCATAGTGACCCACTTAAGTTAGAATTCTTCAGTTCCTCTTCCAAATGTAACAATCAGCTATGAAAGGTTGAAACCTACTGAATTAGAAATATTTACAAACCTTGCTTGCCCCATATCAGGGAGATTAGTCCTTTTTCCTTTGTCTCAAAGATCCAAGTTTCAAAATTGCTGCTCTACCGATTCACAGATTAAAAATAAAATAAAATAAGTTAATTAAATTCAAAAGGGATTTAAACCAGACTAATCCATGCAAAGGAAGAGGTGGTGATTGTTTACAGTTGTACCAAGATGTGGAAAGCTTATGGGTCTGTCTTGAAGAGGAGAGTAGGTCTCTCCTTCCTCTGCTAATTAAAATGGGTTTATCTGTAAATTTACTTATACATAAAGATGACCTCTCCAGAATTGCTGGCCCTTTATTTTTTTTTTTTGATAGGATAAAGATGCTCTCAGTAAATGTGGGTCCCTGGTTGCTATTAGTAAATGTGGGTCAGCCATGTGATTGAATGACCTAGATTTCATCTGCCATCTAGAAGAAAGAGCTTGGGAGAGGATCTGTCAACTCCAAGGGGTATGATGCTGTGCGATCACCCTCAGCAGTGGGCTTTGTTCATATAAGATGTGACAGTCGAGTTGGGACTCTGTTATTCCACTTGAGAAAATAACCTTTTTAATGTTCTTTGTTAGAAAATAGCCTGGCAAAATGGTGATTCTTTGAACTTATTTCATATTCTTCTGGCATTGGGAAGGTTTCAAGAATATCTGAAACTCAGTATCAGTCTCTCATTATTAATTGGAAGGTCTGAAGAGTGTAGAAGGTTAGATAATCCTTCTAAGTGGGAGTCCTAGGTGGAACTAGAAGTGAAATCTACCTTAATCATAGCTTCTTCATCCCAGAAACACGGATTCTTTGTGTTAGAGGAGATTGCAGAGCATTTAGCCTCCATATGAAAATCACTGCATCCCTTCTGTGGCTTCTGGCAACAACAGCTTGGGGAACAATGGTTACCTAAGTAAGAGACTAGTTCTCACATCTACAGTCTCTTCCAATCCTTACAGAATCTACAGTGGGGAGAGAGCAAATGACTGCAGGCAGGTTCCAGTCCTGCAGCAGAATATCCCTCACACTTGTATTTCAGGGTTCAAGCTTAGGTGGAGCCTTGGAGATAATGATATAGATGGCAAGAGCACTGAATTTAACTCACTGGATCATCTAATGGTCCTTCCCCTACTTAACTTATGTCACCTTGGGCAAGGTACTGGATCTCCTTGGAGCTCAGTTTTACTCTCCTGTGAAATAAAAATGGACCACATGACCTCTAATGCCCCTTCCAGCTTTAACTCTAAGATATGATTCAATCATCAGTTTAGCTATGCTAGGTGGCACAGTGTGGATAGAGTACCAGCCCTGGAGTCAGTGTGGACCAGAGTTCTCAATTATTAGCTATGTGACCTTGGATAAGTCACTTAATCCCATTGCCTTGGGAAAAAAAGAGAGAAAAAAAAGAATTCCATCTTGATTCATTCCCAGAACAGCAGGTTATTGATTTGTTTGTTCATGCTAGCTACCTCTGTTATTATCCAGTTTTTTTTTTCAGTATTGTCTAAGGAATTGTGATTCCATTTGGGATTTTCATGACAAAGTTACTTGGTTTGCCATTCCCTTCTCCAGCTCATTTTACAGATGAGGAAACTGATCCAAACAGGGTTAAGTGAATTGCCCAGGGTCACATAGTGTCTGAGATCAGATGTATTCAGAAAGATGAGTCTTCCTGACTTCAGGTCAGGGACACTATCCCTGAACCACCTAGCATGTCATATTCCCCATCAGTTATCCCAGCTGTAGGGTCTTAATTTTTTTTAGCTGATTTTAGATGACTGCTTACTAATTTCATAAATATTTAGATGCACATTCCTTGTTTAGTACATGTATTAACAGTTCAATGTCTCAATTCAGTAACATTTTTAAAGCACCTATTGGGAACCAAGCATTGTGTTAGATACTGGATACTGAGGACAAAAATGAAAGAACTTGTGCCCTCCTTGGATTTACATTTTGGGGGGGGGGGCGGTGGAGGATAGCTCACATATAAGTAAATGCATATTACTTTCTGAGAAGAGAATGCTGTAGATCAGAGAAGGTTTGGAAGGATTTTGTGTAAGCAGCAGTACCTGAACTGAGCTCTGAAGGAAATCAGGGATTCTCAGAAGTGGGATTGAGGAAAGGAGGGTATCCCAGATGTGAATCAAGGAATGCTTGCCTGGGATTGCCATACCCAATACAGGTTGGACTGAGACTTAAAGGAATAAGAAGAGATTTTATTTTCAGAACATTTTGTAATTTAAAAGGATGCTTTTCATGCACATTATTTCATTTTAACTTCAAAGAAATCCTTGAGGGGGGTGAGAAGTTAAGTTGTTTTTACAGTTATTTACTGAGACACCTAAAGGTTTAGGTGACTTGTCCAAGTTTCTTCCCAGTTATTCAATAGGGGAGCTGGGATTAGAACTCAGATTCCTGATGTTAGGGTTTACTCTTCCAAAATATTGGAGTTTGGTGTAGGATGTCTGAGAAAGAATTCAAAAGACACATGCTCTCTCTCAAGCACATAGGCATTTTGGGGACACTGTGATGGCACAGTGGGACTGAGAGTTGGGACATATGCTAGCAGAGAGGGATCTGACATGTTCCCATTTATATACGAGGAGAAAAAGGAAGAAAAGAGAGAAAAATGATCTTAAATAAGTCTATTTGAAATGGGTCTGAATGTCAGAAGTTGGTGCCTCCAAGGGAAGGGACAGTTAAAAGGGATAGAATTTATAATTAAGTCCTAAATATCCTTATTAAGCAGATCTTTTGGATATCAAAGAAGACCCCAGGTGCTGATAATAAGTGATTAAATCTCTAGGCAGACTCTCATGTAAGGTAAAAGGGCAAAGATAATCCTAAGCAGTGGGCACCACTAATGTGCATAACAGACAACTAGAAGACAAAAAAATCCTGGGCAAAAGCAAAGATAGGGACTGAAGAGCCTGTAATTAAGTCATAGTTAGAATTCCAATTCTTTCAAGGACCCAGGAAGAACACTTAGAGCAGATCTGAATATTGGAGGAGGGGACACCTCCCCCAACATTGATTCTTAATGCAAATAGTCTTCCAGAATGTTAGACAATATATGTGAAAGTATAAGAGTAGTTCTCCCTAGCCATATCCAAATCTATGTCTATCTCCATATCAATAAAAAGAATCCAGTAGAATGTCAAATCCTTGAAGGCAAACCTGCATTTTGATTTTATTTTTATAATTCCAATATTTTGATATAGAGCCTTTTATCATATTAGGCACCCTTTTGTAAACCAAGTATTGTTACCCCTGTTTTACAAATGAAGAAACTGAGATTAAAAGCTTACATGATTTGCTCATGAGTGATCATTGATTCATGCCCAGGTTTATTGACATTGCAAGAAGGTATTCGAGAGACATCTATATGACACAGTGTCTAGAGCTCTGGTACTGGTGTCAGGAAGACCTGAGTTCAAATCTAGCCTCAGATTCTTACTAGATGTGAAACCATGAGAAAGTCACTTAATCCCTATTTACCCCAGTCCTCATCTGTAAAAGTAGACGGTAATGGCAAGCCATTTCAGTATCTTTGCCAAGAAAACCCCAAGGATGGTGTTCATGGGATCACACAGAGTTGGACATGTCTGAAGGACAGTAACTTCCATGGGGTTACTGTGAGGATAAAATCACATCATATTTCTAAATACTTTGCAAACTTAAAAATGCTGTATAAATAGAATTATTATTATCATCTTGATTTCAAGTCTAGTATTCTATTACTAATTCATACTTCCTCATCTGTACTGTGAGGTGGATGGATTAGATCTTATGATCATAGATTTGGAGTACACCTTCATTTTTACAGATGAGGACCTGAGACCCAGACAACTTAAGGGACATATCCAAACTTCTAGGTTGTGAGCAGCAGAGCTGTAATGATCTCTAAGGCCTTTTCTAGCTTATAGTTTCTACAAATCAATAATTCTATGATAAAAGTCTAGTTGGGGAGGCAGTAACACCAACAAAGCATTTTGGGATGGGTAAATACATTTATCAACAGCTAAGTTGTAAAGTGTCATTGAGAGGAGAAGTCTTGGAAGTGGCTTGAATCACATCTGATGTTTAGAATATCTGCTCCTCCCCTTGAGCTCCTTATATTACAAATTGAATGTTCTATTTAATGAGAATGAATGAATATGGGCATGCATGTATGAACAGATGAAAAGTATTTATAATGGCAGCTGGCAACATTCATGTACTTTTAGTCACAGGGCTGGGGAGGAGAGGAAGGATAGTTCTACAGGTGGGAATAAATGATCTCTGATTCTAAGCCTTGGAAATTCCCTTTTGTGGGACATGTTCTCTTTACAAGTACTGATCATAATACACCTATGAGTTAATAAATAAGTCCTAAATAGTTCTTTGAAGCACATATTTAAGAAGAAGATGACAAAAACCCCAGATGTCTTCATTTCTCTCAGGCTGCAAAACTGACTCATTTCTACTGGACTTCCTATTTTTCAATTTTGTCTTATTCTTTGGGACCCCATCTAGGGTTTTCCTAGCAAAGATCCTGGAGTGGTCTGTCATTTCCTTCTCCAGCTCATTTTACAGAAGAGGAAAGTAAGGCAAACAAGGTGAAATGTTTTTTCCAGGATCACACAACTAGTGAGTGTCTTAGATCACATTTGAATTCAGGTCCTCTTGACCAACTCCAGGCCTAGAACTCTATCCACTGAACCACTTAGCTGCCCTCATTTCTGTTAGGCTTTCTCTACGATGCCCTTTTCAAGTTCCCCTGCCCCATTTTTTGATATCTTCTCCCCATTAGAATGTAAGCTTTTTGAGGCCAGGGATTTTTTCCTTGCTTTTATTTCTATTACCAGGGCTTAAGAAATATTAAGTATTTAATAAATGATTATTGACAGAAACAAGAAGATTAAATGCCTGTGTGAAAGTATAGTAAGTGACTGAAGTAGGCTTTGAACCTTCATCTTTCTGAGTCCTGGCTTGGGAATACTCAACCCAGTAAGCAACCCAACCTCACTGGAAGGGTGTAGGGCAGGGGAGCCCTCATCATAAGATCATAGAGCTTGAAAAAACCTTAGAAGTCATTTAGACACATTCTTTTACTTTACAATACAGAAACTGAGACTTAGAGAGGTTAAATTACATGCCCATGGTCAAATAGATAGTGGTAGTTCTGGGATTCTAGCACTAAAAGTTAAGACTGCAAGTGGTCCTTCAGAGAAGAATTTTTACTGCATGTTATTTTGTTCTAAGACATATACATATATATCATATTATATATTATAATTATATATTATACATAATAAATATATGTGATATATATATATACACACACACACACACACACATACATTTTTTCATTAGTTTTAGCAACCACCAACTTTCATATATTAAGTGCTGTCTTTTTAGAGTAATTGTCCTGTCAATAAAGAGCCATGGCATGATGTCCTTGTTTTAAATACAGTACAAGGATCTTTTCTGGTGAAGGGAATTAATCTGAGCAACTAATTTCCATTTTTGGGCTTGGCGCCAGGTTATTTGCGGCAGCACTTAGGAGCAGAGAGAAGTAGATTAGTACTGCCTATAGTGTTTGATGTTTTGGCTCCAAGCTGATAAAGTAATGAAAATTTTATGATTCTAGTATGGTTTTGTGGATGTGTCATAACTGTTTATCTATTTTATGTAGAAGAAATGAGAATACCCGCTGTCTTAGGGAGTGCCCCAACTCCCCACCCCACACTTGGTGCCCTCAGGAGTAACTAAAAATTGTTGACTCTGTGCCTGATGTTTTTCCTCCTTTGGGGGGGAAGGAGGAGGAACATGTTAAGAATCACCCTTTATTAGAGAAGTCTCTCATCTCCTGCATACCACAGAATGACTTGAAGTCAACTGGTTGTATTTTTTCTGGATTCCAGACCATTTAAACGAGATTCTGCAGTTCTCTGTTTTTAGCATTAAACTCTGGTCTGGAAGTAGAATAGTGAGGAAGGAATAAAAAGCAAATAGGAAACTAGTTATGCATTGTTTGAGGGTGATCTAAAGTCTCAGTTCAGAAATATTCGGATAAAGGAGTCTGAAACATGTAGGAGTGACTGCCTATTTTGAAGTAAATTTTAAGTTTCAAGGAAGTAAAGACCATGTCTGATGTACCCACATAAGTATTTTATGTTTAATAATTGATTGGTAAATGAATATTTATTACACTTACTATTTGCCAACATCAACTACTGCTATCACCATTGTATGCTAGAAAAATCCCAGTCTTTGGAGCTAGAGGACTAGGATTCAGATACTGTTTTTTTATGGCTATTACCTAATCTATATGTTCTTTGACCATCAATCACTAAGCACTTACTCTATACCAAGAAGTCATTAACCATCCTGGCCCTCAGTTTCCTCGTATGTAAATTTAAAGGTTTGGAATAATGTATTCCAGAAGCTTTGCAAATACATATGATGGACCTGTGATCTCTGCCAGAACCAGAGGACCTCCCTATCTCTAATATTATGACTCTTTCTCTAACACTTTTAAGTTAATAGTACCTCTGAGAGGTAAGTAGTTAGATATATTATTATCTTCATCTTGTAGATGAGGGAAACCTTGATGCAGATTGTTAACTGCCCATCCTAACACAGCTGGGACATGTCAGAGTTGGAATTTGGGCTGAAGTGTCTAAGCTTTAATCTCAAGTATAGTGCACTTTACACTATTCCACAATGACGAAAGTGTTTGGATTTGACCTTGGGCAATGGGGGGGCTAGTGAAGGTTTTAAGACAAAAAGCATCAGACTTGAACATAATCTTTTAAGAAAATCAGATGAGTAATAATAGGAAGGATGAGTTAAAGTAAGGTGAAAGTGTAGGGGCATGTTGGCCATTTAATTGCATTAATTAGTAAGAAAAAAATTAGTTGCATGAGCTTCATAAGAGCACCACCCTGATAAAGTTAAGGGTGATAGTTTCCATCCCTTAGTGGGCCAGTTAACCATGTTTTCTTCTATGGCTTTAGGTCTTTTATGGCTTCTTTTGGCTTTAGCACCTCAACATTTCCAGATATTTTCAGGAAAATGTGGATGATTTATTTGAGAGGGATAGTCAAAGAGAACATCTAAGTTCATTATCACTGTTATAAAGACTGTTAAGATGATGTGTTCTGCTAATAATGGGTAGGTGATATTAAATTTTTTATATCTGAATTTTCAGAAATATATTTATCTTTAAAACTATAAATGTTAATATATAAGATTTATTTCTACATTCTGCAACTTTGTACATATACTTGATGAATCTGACTTTCACTAGCTCACATCCTATTCATAACTTCTCAACATCTATAATTATAATGAGATAGTATGGCATACTGGATATTCCATTTCTGACTTCTTTGAAGTTATGAAGATATGAGTTCAAATTCCATATCAAACACTTGTTGACTATATGACTTTGGGTAAATAATTAACTGCTTTGTGCCTTAACTTTTTCTGTAAAATGAATATGTGGGACTTCATGGATTCCAAAGTCTTTCTCATTTCAGTAAGTCCATTGTCATTAATTATATCATTCCATAAATGTTTTTGTAACAGTTTAACTGAATACCTTCTTCTGGTTCTCTTAATTTTTTGTGTGTGTTGTTCAATGATAGCTTATCTTCCAAAGACAAAAACAAAAGGCCTTTATTGCTTCTCTTTCCCCCCTCCATTTCTCTTAGGCCATATAGCTAGTATTCTATATAAAAATAGGAAGTATGTGTTAGTACTATCCATTAGCTTTGGCCTCAGACTCATAGGCAAAAGTGGTTGTCCTAACATCTATATTACTGTGTTGATGCATCTCTAAAACTATCTGTGTGCTATGATTTTTCATGCTCCTACCTCAGATTAATTTAATCCTGATGTTCAGGATAAGCTATTTTTTAAGATGCCGCTCTGGATGCATATTATTAATGTGTGCTTCAAATCTGTATTCTGTCAGCTCATTAGTTTACCTATTTTTCATTGCATTAATGATGAATGAGGATCATGTAGATGTTTATGGCAGCTTAGCATTTCTTTTTTTTTTTTAAGTGTTGTTTGTCCATTTTGAGCTGGTCAATTATTCACCTTGTTACAAAGGCTATTTTTTCTAATAGTTACTCTTACTAAAAATCAAATGCTTCCCCCTTGTATAGGGACATTTGGCAAATAGGGTAAAGGATGGGATATTAAGTGCGATTCATTCCCTTACCGGTTGGTCTCTTTGAGGAGAGCATAACCAAAAATTAGCTGTAGTTTGAGAGTCTTATGGTTTTTACCCCCCGGAAAATAAATTGGATTCCTCAGTTGAACACCATTATTTCCCCTCTTTGTTGCCTGAACTGTTTCCTCTGGGATGAGATGAACTGAATTTTCCCAGGTGTAAAGATGGAGACTAATGGCAAAAACGAGTCTGAGCAAGCTGCAGGCTGTCCTGTTGTAAGATAAGGGGCTATTAGAGCCTGGCAGGAGCCCAGGCTGCTAGGGAGACCAGCAGGCCCTGAGCCCATCACCAGGCAGCTCACCGGCAGGCATTTTTTTCCAGCCATTGTTCACTCTGTGCAAAGCTGGTGGTGATTTCCAGTTTTCTGAATAGAACCCAAATGTCAGAGTTAATTTAAGTTAAAAATGCAAGATAGTTCTCCAGATTCATTTCCCTTTTCCAGTTGGCTTTAAATTCTATGGATCACTTACTTCCCCATTTCTCTAGACACCTTTCAAGAAGAGAGCTACCAAATGATGAGAAGGGGGTAGGTTCTGCCACTGGCCACACCATGAAACACATTGCTGTCACCACAGAGAAACGGGTGGTATTGAAGCCGCCAAGGTAGTAATTACCCCGCTACTTGGATGTCTCTACAATGGTAGCATCTGCTGACTCCTCACGTCTCATCAGCCTGGAACTTGCCTGCCAAACCATCAAAACCATATGTTCTCATCAGCAGTAATACCCACATCCTCACATCCTTTAGCAGTTGGGCATCATAGATCAAGTACAGACAGTCAGAGGGTAAAGTGCTTCACAGTCTTGATTTTATGAACAAAAGGCCTTGTAAGTATCTTTGAGGCAACTTCCTATCCTTTCTAATTAACTATTTAATTAGATATTAATTAGGAAAAGAACAAGTTTACCTGTGTCCCAATCTAAAAATCTGGTTGTCACTTATTCACCTTTGTAAGTCTCATTATGCTGAGTGCCACAAGCTATTACATAAGAGTTACAAGTATCCTTCAGGCTCAATACAAAGGAAATCTTTTCTTACCCATCCAAGGGTTTGTTGCTTCTGCCCATATTTCCTCATCTTTTTTTACACCTATTTCACCTTTTGAGAATGCAAGCTTCTTAAGGTCAGGAATAGTTTTATTTTTGTCTTTATATCACCAGAGCCTGATCCAAGGCATGATACATGATGACCATTTAATAAGTATGAACTTATTGATTTTATTATCAATCAACATGTATATTCATATTAGTCTTTAGTTTTACAGATGTCCCTTCTATTCATGCTATGTTTTAATTATTGTAGTTTGCAAAATACTCCCATGCATTATCTCATTTAATCTCTTATGGGTAATTTGAATTTACCCCTTTGGATAATCCACATTTTATAGATCAGAGGACTTAAGATCTATAGCTCAGTGATTAGCCCAAGATCACCCAACTAATGAGTGGCAGAATTGTGATTATAACCCAGTATTGCTATCTTAAGACCAAGTATTCTTTGCATTATATTATAATTTTCAGCTGTTTATGTATATGTGTATATATACATATGTATATATACAGAAAGAGAGAGAGAGAGAGAGAGAGAGAGAGAGAGAGAGAGAGAGAGAGAGAGAGAGAGAGAGAGCCTTCGTATAGAAACCTTGGGAGAGGCTACTATTTTTTTTTGTGACTTTGGAAAATCCTACTTTTCTTGATCTCAGGTTATCATGGGAAATCTGAGAGGTTTAGTATTAGCTAATCTTAGGTTCCTTCCAGGTTTAAAGTTTTATGAATTCTACTATTTTGTATACAGTATTTGATGCATAGTGTCTCTGATATCTTTGTTTCAATGATAGAATATACTTGGAAACATTTATTGAATGCATGCCACAATTATGGATTAAACTGCACATAAATAATGAAGAAGAGATTGAATTATGTACTATATTACTATTTGTGGGGGCAATTAAACAAAAAAAATTCTAATGTCAAATTAATTTTTCTCTTTCCATTGACAGTTTTCTCTAGATAGGAGATAAATTTTTTCTTAATTTGAATTTATTGTATTCCTATGTATTTAAATCCTAAAGGGATAGCCAGATCTTTTTTCAAATCAATTACAAAAATCTTCCAATGGATAATTTTTCATCCCATTTTGAATCATAAAATCTTAGTAATAGAAGTCAGGCCAGTCATAAGAGAGCCAAATAATAAAATTATTTAATCCTCTTAAATAAATTCTACAACTGATTCTTATTTTAGAATCAGAAGATCTGTATCCAAAGTCTGGTTTGGCCACTCGGGTCATTTCTCTTGTGAAATAATAAAAGCTGACTGGAGAATTCTCTATACAATGTGTAAAAAATTTACAGATACACATATGATCTTATTTGATATTCATAACAAAACCAAGAGTTGAATACTTCATATAAGATTATCTCTATAGAAGAGGAAAATTAAATGTGAGAGTCAGAATTCAAACCCAGGACTTTCTAAGTCTGTTCCCTATTGTTCTCTCTCTCTCTATTCCCTGTGGCCCACCCCTTCTCATATATGGAAATTGAATTAGAGACATTTGCAGTTTCTTTCCAACACTAATATTTTCTGATTTTTGCAAAACATTTATGAATTGGGGCTGCTAGGTGGCACAGTGGATAAAGCACCGGACCTGGAGTCAGGAGTACCTGAGTTCAAATCCGGTCTCAGCCGTTTAATAATTACCTAGCTGTGTGGCCTTGGGCAAGCTACTTAACCCCATTTGCCTTGCAAAAACCTAAAAAAAATTTATGAATTTACTTCTATGAGTAGGCCAAATAGAAGGTTCTAAAAATAGTGTCATAGTTCCTAGTTGGGAGGAGTTTATGGATCTGGTGAAGTATGAGAGAAAAATGTCTTCCCAAAGATACTTGTGAAGATGGTACAAATGAACAACTATGGACTTTTAAGTGGCTCAGAAGAGATCACTTCCTATTGGAATGTGAGTCAGGAAAAACTTTTTTTTGCTGGTTAATTGGATCAACGTTGGTTCCTCTTACACTGGCAGAAACTGATCATGAGGCTTACTGATTTTAACCTGACATGACAAAGTTTCAGAGGAAAATTCCCTGAAAGATCTTAGGAAGGATAGCAGAGATTGATTGATAACTCTTATTCTCTATTCACAGTTGCAGCATGTACTATAATTTTGGTATATGATACCAAAGGTGTCAACACTCCCAAAAGTAACCTTAATGTATAATTAAAATTAAAATATAGATTCAATTTACATTTAATTACAAACAAAATTGAAAATTTAATTAGGATTAAAATATAACTTGGAAATATTTAACAAAACAAATAAAAACAATAGAATATCAGTTATATTTTAAAAGTAAGTCAATCTGTAGACCATAAGAACCCTTATGTGTGGATAAATGGACTATGTGTCTATTATAGTTTGACATCACTACAGCCCAATCATATTGGAAGGAGCAAAATGGTAGATGTAGAACAGAGGTCTTGAGTAAATCCCCAGACATTTCATTCCTGATGAACCCAATGAGTTTTTCATATTTTTCTGCTAGGAAAAATGCTTTCTCAGTTGTATGCTGATCTCTCTTACATAGGGAACAACCTTCCTCATCAACCATCTGGGTCTAATCCATCACCGGAGTAACTCTCTCCTCACTTTTCCCTCTATATCAAAGTTCTTAACCTAGAATTCAGGTGGCTATAGATAGATACATATAAATATGAACAAAACTTTTACATGAATATCTGTGCACACAAATATGCAAACAATCCAATAGCTCTCTAATTTCATCAATTTGGTAGATCCCTCAGATGACTTTATTGTGGTTGTTTGTCCTTCATTCTCAAAGAGAACCACTGACATTAGATGGGTGAGATCTTGATTTGTAAGTAATTGGATTTATGTGAGGTAGAGCTTTGCAAAGTCCTGAGCCTCACTATCTCCTCCAAAGTAATTTGAAATCCAGTGGCAAGACATAAATTAAGACAACTGGTGTTGACCCAACTTTACTTTATTAGAGTTTACTTAAAGCCAGATTATTGGATGATTTGACTCACTGACCATTAAAAAACATAGAAGGATTGTATCAGTTCAGTATGAACTGGACCCAGGTATTTTTGAGTGTTCAATAGATCAGCTATTTTCTTAGTCCCAAAGCAAAATATTATAGAGGCTATATGGAAATAGTTTATTTAGTACTTAGATGTACAGCTCACAACCTAGTAAATTAGGCACAAGCAGTCAGACTTTCCTAATCTCACTAACTCATTTCTAATAATAACATAAGCAACTTTTTTCCCCTATGATGCATTTAATAGCTAAATACTTATATAAATGAGATTTGGTGATAATGGAGTTGTATTCCTTTAATGGATCTCATGATTATGGATGTTTTGAAGGACACTTACTTTTTCATAAATAATTTGAAGACCAGACTGTTGGAAGGTATAAACTATTTGCAGTACTCATCTCTATTTGGTTTTTGTTTAAAAACAAAACAACAACAACAAAAAAAACTTGGGATTCCTGGGATTTGACTTTTAGGTAGTCTGTTTGCCCAGACATTATAAAGGTAATTTCCAAGAGATGGAATGATCTTGTTTTATGATAAAGGAAGCTTAAAGGGAATTAATTTAATTGCATAAGAATATTAAGCAATCTTCTTTCTTCTGTTGTTAACATATCCAGAGTCCCTCAAGATCCTCTTTTCCATTGCACTGATTTTCTCACTTTCCAAAGAGTATCCCGGAGATCATTAACACCTCACCATAGGATTCTTTTGAAGTTTTGGCTGCGTTGGACAATTTCTGCTTATGCAAAATGATTTGGAGAGAATCTTTCTCCTAAATACCTGCCAAAAGCTATTCTTGTTTTCTGTCTTAAGTGATGCATGACTAGTCATACAAATCATGTGTCACCAGCTACTCTATTTAATTGCATTGCTATTTTCTACATCTATTTTGCAGTGAGCCTTAATTTTTAAAACTCTTTCTGTATCCTTCTTCATTTGCTTTCCCAGAATCCTTTGGTCACTATTTCCTAGCTTAAGGGGATGAGATTGATTAATTTCTGGCTCTATTTAATCTTTTCAATAGTAGGTTGATGAGATTAAGGGGGTAAAAAGATGCCCCCCTCCTTTTTTAAATAGCCAACCATTTTAAAGCAAAATTTTAGTTTAGAGTAGTACCTTGAATTATATTTGGTTGCCAACTCTTTGTTTCAGTGTCCTTAGAAAATGGATAATTGTGATTATTATTGTAATTCTAGTACTTCTGGGCCTTCAGTTATTATCAGTGTGATAATAAAATGAAAAATTCACCCTCTTAAGCATATTCTAAAGTATTTCTTTACCTTCTTTTTCTTTATTATGAATGTAATAATCATAATATGGGCTAAGAAAAAGAATCAAACTCAATGTGATCAAACCCAATCATCTAAAAAGTACCAACAAATTAAACTTATTTTAAGGAAGAAAATGATAATATAAATTTTAACAACATTTAATTGATACACTTCCCCAATTCATTCATTGCCTTAGTTTCTTCTCATCTAATTCTTTTTTTTTTTTTTTTTGCAAGTCAATGGGGTTAAGTGGCTTGCCCAAGGCCACACGGCTAGGTAATTATTAATTGTCTGAGGTTGAATTTGAACTCAGGTACTCCTGACTCCAGGACCAGTGCTCTATCCACTGTGCCACTTAGCCGCCGCCCCCCCATCTAATTCTTGCGCATTTTTTATTCTTTTTTTAATTTATTCTTGTTTTTTTCCTGTTTTTTAATGGAGATGATAGAACACTGAGTGAGTTGATTCCTTCATTTCAGCTCCTTCACAGGCAAACCAGGAGGCAGAGACTATTTAATTTTCTCTGCCTACTCTTTGTCTGTGATGACCAATGTGTACAGGTACTAGCAACATTGGACCTTAAACTTCATATTGTCCTTGTTTTTCTTGATCTTGACAGATTTAGCATCTTTTTGTCTGGCTGTGAACAGAAAGTCTTTTTTTCCTCAATTTTTCAGGACTTGGTGATGATGGCATCTGTATGAGGGAGCAGCGGGTGGCCCAAGAGAATGAGTCACAGGAGAAATACTCAACCACATTTTCTTATTCTTTGCATGGCCACTTGCACCATTCTAAATGTTCTCTTTTATGGTCTTCATATTTATTTTTGAGATGCCAAAGTCCATTATATCAGCCTCCATAATTTATCCAGCTGTTGCACAATTTCAGGACCTCCAAGTTATTTTTCAGCTTTTTTACTCCTTAAGGTAAAGAAGTGACAAAAATATAAGCCATCAATACAAATTAAAAAATAAATGAATAGTTTTATACAGATAAAGCCTCCTCTCTTTTTTTAACTGTAATTTTTTTGTCTGCCTAAAGGATAATGCCTATTTTTGTGATTCTGATTCTTATCTTGTTTGCTCTTTAAAAACTGCATAAGTTTTGGGGTCTACTAACAAGGAAATCAAGGGCTGTTTTAGCTCTGGAACCCAAATGGACCTCACTATCTGGCCTATTATCCTTATTTTATAAATAAAATTTCATCTAGAAATACTTAGATTTGCCCAAAGATGGAACACTAGAGTTTGAAGCATTTGATTAGCTTTCCTTTCTTGTTTCTTTTTTTTTCCCTTTTTTGATTGATGAGTTTCAGGTTGCCTTGATTTTTATCTCTTTTTAGAAAATTTTAACAACTTAAAATTTTTTTTTCTTGGTCACACCAGCTGTACTTGGTCACAGATGTTTATTAAACTCCTGTGTCAGCTCCTAATTATGCAAACTCATCACCAAAGAAGATTGGTAACATGGATCATTCAAATCCACAGATAATCATCAAATCTTATTTCAGTTTGCTTTTCTGGGCTATATTCCCACAAACTCACTTATGGAACATCTTAGCACAGGGCAAATATGGCTATTTGGTATAAGCCTTCCTTCCTTGACTTTTGTTACATGTCATTCTAAAGAGTGAAAAATCCAAGAGAAAAGTAGAAATCTGTTAGAGAATGTCACAGTTGGCATAGCTGGAAAAGGTGATTTGGCTTTCAGATGTGCATGATTATGCCCCTCTGTGACAATTAGGGAAGGGTATATTAGTTTTTTTGACTGCTATATCCCTCAGTTGATTTTTATTGAGCTTATAGTCTTGATTGCCCCAGATCTTTGGCATGGATCAGTTGACTGGTTGATCAGGAGGCACCAAAAACCTAGATGGGGTCCTAGGGCAAAGAAGAGATATGTATTCTCTTTCCATATAAGAATATAGGTGGTTTATCCTTTCATACCCTTATGGTTGTTGTTTGCTTATGTTTAACTTGCTTTTGAGTTGTGAGTTTCAGAGTTTCTTCATAGTTCTGGTATTTTCATTAGTAATGCTTGAAAACCTTCTATTTCACTGAAATGAAAATAAATTGGAATTTATCCTCTTACATTATCTCCAGGCATAATGACAACAGAGGCATGACACTGTGAAACTAGAATAAGAGAGCCATAACAGATTGTGACATTGATGCAAAATAGTCATGATAGAGCTATGGCAGAAGAATGACAAAGGCATACCATGATGTTGATATGATTAGTGTGTAATTACTATGATATTCACATGTAAATGGTATTAGGTTTTCATAATATCAGTTGTAATTAGATGTTTGGGTGATATTGGCATGGTGTTTGGTTGTAATTAGCTTGGTGTGTATCACTATTGTGGTTGTGTGGCATTAGCATGTAATTAGTGTGATATTTTCATGACATTGATATATCATTTAGCT
Organism: Macrotis lagotis; assembly: GCF_037893015.1. Lineage (NCBI taxonomy): Eukaryota > Metazoa > Chordata > Mammalia > Peramelemorphia > Peramelidae > Macrotis > Macrotis lagotis. The sequence continues at coordinate 762,867,121 of NC_133658.1, forward strand.
TGTTTATATGACTTTAGTGTAATTAGTATGGCATTGGTAGTGCCATCGAAATGATAATTAATCTTGGTATACTGTTTGTACAACATTGTTGTATAATTGACACATTTATGCCTTGACATAGACATACAATTTATGTGTCTCTGCCATGATAGTTAATTTTGGTGTGCTATTTATGTGCCATTAGCATATAATGGCATGCTGTTCATATGACATTAATAGGTAACCTTCATCACTTTTAATTTAAAGAAAATGTTAGTATGAAATTGACATGTGATTGGATGTTGTTATATGACATTGGTATGTGAGTGATAGATTTACTGTTGTATATATGATGCTGGTGTGTAAGTTGACTTGATAACCAATTTCACAGCAATGTTTGTGAGATATTGTAACATATTGACATGTTCACATGTAATTGCTGTGTAACTAGCATGATGTTAACTATTTGACTGATGTTTCATGTCCACGTAATGTGTGTATATTGGCATGTGATGATATGGTGTTCTATTTTCATATGTGTTTACATGTTGTCATTGTGTAATTTTATGATGTTCAATTTCAATATATTTATGTGATGTCACTATCTAACTTATATGTTGTTTATATGGCATTGGTATGTGATTGGCACAGAGGCCAATTTAAGCACAGTGTTTGCATGACCCTGGCATGCAACTGACTCCAAGGACCACAGATTAGCAAGTGATTGGCTTGTAATTGAATTATATTTGCATGATATTGATATGTAATCAATGTGATGTGTGCTTGATATTAATGTGTAATTGCCATGTCATTGATGTTTCATAGCTGTGATAGTGGTGTCCCCTTGGTGTGATATTGATGTTACATGCTTTATATTGGAATGATTTTGTGTTATATTGGCACAAAAATGTCATGATTCTGGTATGGAAATGTCTTGATATTGGCATAATTGTGATGTGACAAATATCACAGCTGTGACTCACTGGAAGGCCAAAGAAAGCCTCAATAAAGTCTGCCTACTTTATTGTCTTGTGAACTCCATGTTTTCTGGCTCTCTATTCTACTGAAATCTGAAATCTTTCTTGAATCTATGAGAGACAGGACCAGTAACAACTAGAGAAAAATCACCAAAGATCAGGTGACACTTGAGCTGATCCTTTAAGGACCTTAGTAGTTTCCAGGAAGTACCTTCTAATCCAAAAGGGAGTTGTTAAAAAAAAAAATTCTTGTCCCAAACCATGGACATAAGAACAATAGGAAGTCTTGAGGAGTCAAAATTTTGAATGCTAATGCTCAGTTATCCCATTCTATGGGTACAGCCCAAACATTTTGGTGGTTTCATGTGGTATTTAGAAACTCATTCAGAATCTAATGTAATTTGATAATAAAAAAGTCAGAAAACATTTTTGTGTGGATGAAAAAATTTATATTAATTATTAGAAGGTGTAAGATGCTATGTCCATTAAAGAAGATGATTGATAGCTGAAGATTGATGGAAGAATCTTGTTTTAAAATACACTACCAATATATGTGAATGAAGAAACAGGATTTGGACAAAAATATCTTTGGTATATAAAATAGAACTCATCACATTCATATATGCCTCATTTGGGTGGGAAAGGTTTAATGTTTTAAGTAAACAGGGGAAAAAATCTTTTTTTATTAAAAACTAAACAAAAGGAATGTGTAGGAACCAAATTTGAAGGCACTAAAGTGATGGATGCTCAAGGTAAAGCCTTTCAGAGCTAGAAGCATGATGCATATTTTGGCTTATTTGTAAGTAACTTTTTTTTTTTTGGACCAAAGGTTAGACTTAAAAAAATCCAAAATACATTTGGCAACTGAGGTATGATTCCCCCCCAAAGGATTATTGATTTTACATAGGAGAACTTCCAAGTTGCTCAAGTTTTAGCAGTTAACAAGCCGGCTACTCACAGTAAGCTTTAGCTGAATGATTCTTGATTGCTAGGAGAGAGAATTGATACCATTGGCCAAGAGCTTCAGTGACAGCTATTAACCATTTGTTGCCACCCTGTCCCTTCTCATTTTATAGATGAGGAAACTGATGAACACAAAGATTAAGTGACTCACTCAAGGTCCCACAGAATTAATGACCAGTCTGGAAAAATATTTCTAATAATTAGAGTTATGCTAAGTAAAACATGGGAAAGTAGTAGGGCTCCCCTTCCTGCAGCACTTTTAAGCAAAACCATAGATGAACTTTGGCAAGCTATATGATGTTGATGGAGTTATTGTTCAGTAATAGGGTGGGGAGGAAGGGGGGCAAAATGACATTGAGGTTATCCAACTAGTCCTCTGATTTAAGAGCCTTCATTCTTTACCCTGCATTTCATTTTTTATATAAAATTTACAGAAATCTTTCTATAAAATTTATATAAATTATGTAAACATTTGTAAAAAAACCTAGAATTTACATAAGCTCATTTGGTTTAGCACAACCTATGAGATGTGCTATTATTTACCTTGGTTTTTTGTTTGTTTGTTTGTTTTTAGGTTTTTGCAAGGTAACAGGGGTTAAGTGGCTTGCCCAAGGCCACACAGCTAGGTGATTATTAAGTGTCTGAGATCAGATCAGATTTGAACCCAGGCACACTCCTGACTCCAGAGCCAGTGCTTTATCCACTAGGCCACCTAGCCGCCCCTTATTTACCTTGCTTTGTAGATGAACAAACTGAGATAAGCAGGTTATATCACTTGCCCAGTCACTCAGCTAGTAAATGTCTGTGTCTGCATAAATCTTTTTGACTCCAAATTCAATCTTTTCTCTACTTTGCTCCTTAGATGTGAATTGTGAGATGCTCCTTTCAAAATTTTGAGAAAATGTTGAAATTTCTAAATGCTAAGCTTCATGATATATGTCTTGAAGACCTAGACTGTTCTTTTTCCTCTTTCTAATGCAGCACCCATACAATGGCTTTCAAATAGTAGACACTTGATTAAGTTTGTTGAGTTGAAAATTCAAGAAGGTAAACTAATAAACCCCAAATTCCTTACCACTTCTCTCCAATCCCCCCATTCTTGTCCATATCGTAAGAGCTAGTGCCTTATTTTTTCAAAGGAATTCTGTATATATTCAATGGCTTATGATCTAGTATTTTTTTAAACCTATTTAGTCTCAGGCTTTAGTCTCAGGAGGTCCTTCTGCATTAGTTTGCATATATTGTCAAAGGTTGATTTAGGAGGAAATATTCTTGATGAGGGAAATGTTAGTCAGAAATGATGAGATTGAAGTCTAAAGTAGACTCCTAATTTAATAACAGGGAAAAAAATCTCTCAAACAAGAGAGTGTATAATTATGCTAAATTTCATGACTCTGAGGTCATAAATGGATTCTTCTTCACATTCATCTGATGCCAATTAATAATAGTTGTTGCTGTCTGTTAAGTAGTTGATTGGGTAGCTTTTCATAATAAGAGGGCATTGATTCTTGCTTCATTGTGGAGAGCTTCCTAATGTATTGCTTATTTCAAAAATGAATATTTTCAATAGGAGACTGACAAAAGTTCAAAAAAGAAAAGATAAAACTAAGAAACCTTCAGTTTTTCTCAGTAACCAGTCTTGACTTTTTCTTTGTGTTGTCAGGAAAAAAAGACATTCCCCATTTTGCAAGTACATCTTTGATGGTGACCTTCCTAGCCATAATGTAGTGATAATTCTGTATGAGCTAGATTTTGTAATGCATTATATGTTTATTTTAATAAGGGATGATGATGTACTTCAGAAATTATATAGAAATTAAATGAAACATTTCAACTGGTATTGAAATTGATGTATACTGAAGCTAAGGAACACCTTATTTTCAAAATTTGAAGAAATGGCTGACCTTAATTATATTCTTTATGAATTATAGGATTAGTTTAATGATTCAGCTTAATGGAAGAATAAAATGAATATGTTCCAACAGGATTCCATTTTAAAAATGATGCCTCTTGTTAGATATTTTCCTTTAATAATCCTGTCAACTGTTAATGAATTAAACATTATGTATAGGAGTGTTGTTCTTATTTCTTTGGCTATAGCTCAGTTTCATGAGAAAATATTCTTCATCTGCTCCCTTCTCTTCCTGTTCTCTGTGAGTCTTTGAAAATGAAAGTCTGGTCAAATGTTCTGTCACTTTCCTGCTTGGATTTTAATGCAGAAGTTAATAAATGTCACCATACTCTATTTGCTTTCTTTAGTAACCTAAATTAATAACTAGATGGGACATATAGACTTAATATATTTATATACAGATGCGTAGCCTTGAGCCCCACGACTCTTCAAAGAGGCCCATGCTCCTTCTCCTCCTCGCCCTGCATGTAAAAAAGAGCATTCCATTTCTCAGGATGGCAGCTGCATTCGAATGCCTTTGTAGATGGTAGTTAACTATGCTGTTTGTGAGACGGGCCGCTTAGCCTGTCTAATGAGCTAATACTAGACTCCCATTGCATTCTGTCGGCAGGATTTTCTCCACTCAGCAAATGCATCTTCATTCATTCAGCCTGTATAGAGTGCTTGTCATTTGGTGTTATTTAATGTGACAGGAAGGGGGGAGAAAAATCACTACTTTAAAGGGCTGTCAAATTATTATCATTTTGGGGTCCAAGTCCCTGTATTTGGTATTCAAAAGAAACCCTTCATTTAGGGCACTGAGTACAATATTAGATCAGTTCCATAAGATAATGACTGTATTTCATAGTTATAAGCCAGTTTTGATTACAGGGTAATGCTTACGCCACATAGTCACTCTTTGCTGCTGTGACTATGGTTGCTGCTGCTACTGTTGTTTTTGTTATTGCCGTTGTTATTTATTTGTTATTCCTTAGGGAAAACGAACTCAGTGGATTTTTTTGGAGGGGGGGTTGCCAACTTCAGGCAAAGTTCTAGACCAACTGTTAGAATAACAGACCCTAAATTTACCTAAATTGATGTGTGGTGGAATGGACATAATCTCTTTTTTTCTGTTAAATTGTGTTAGTGCATTATTTTGTCTACTCATTTGTAAGAAGAGGTAAGCAAATCAGATTGTATTATGCAATGCTTGATTCAGGAAAAAGGGAGATAGTTTAGGATTAGGTGATGGCTAAAATGAGAGTATTGATAAAGAAATGAAACACATTTGACAGGTGTCTTTCCATTTACAAATTTTATATAAAGCATGCAGGGCTTTTTCTTTACTGGCTGAAATTATCTCAGAATCATAATGGGAACCCTTGGTTTAGGAAGAACCTTAGAGACCATCTAATCTATCCTCTCCCCTAAGGTATCTGACTCTCTACCACCCTGGAATAATGATCCTCTCAACCTGAAGGTGAACACTTCCTGCATTGGGAAACTGCTGCTTCATTAGGCAACCTATTCCATTTTGTAAAACTTTAATTATTAGAAAGTTCTTTCTTGTATTAAGCTAAAATCTGTCTCCATGTCACTTATCATCATTAACACTTGTTCTGCCTTCTGGAGCCACACAGTATAATTCTTTGGTGAAGACTCTTAGGTATTTGAATAAGGATAGATATCTTGTCCCTTTTGCATCTTTTCTTCAACCAAAATATCCCCCCCCCCCCATTGTCTTCCACTTTTGGGGGGTTTTTCCTTGTTTTTTTGTTGTTCTTGTTGTTGTTTTTTAGTTTTTTGCAAGGCAATGGGGTTAAGAAGTGGCTTGCCCAAGGCCACACAGCCAGGTAATTATTAAGTGCCTGAGGTAGGATTTGAACTCAGGTACTCCTGACTCCAGGGCTGGTGCTATATCCACTGCTCCACCTAGCTGCCAGGTCTTCCACATTTCTTAACACACGTTTTCATTTACTTGCCTATCCTAATCAGCTTCCTTCCATGAAAATCACTTTTGCCATTTCTTCTTATCATGTGGAGTCCAAGCATAAATGCAGTCACCCAGGAAGGGACTATGCATTTAAAAAGTGGTTGCCACTTAGAAGGAACTCCACCAAGCCTTTACAAATATATCTTTTTGATGCGCTCTCAACAACTTTTCTGCTTTTTCTTGGGGCATCTTGGAAGACCAAGATAGCATTTAGGAGTCGGTGTGATATGATAGCTGTCTTCAAATATTTGAGAGGCTGTCTAACGGAGGAAGACTAATTAGACTGTTATGTTTCCAGATGATAGATCCAGGAAGAATTAGGTAGAAGATAAAAAGAAAATTTAGTAGGGCTGATTTCAAGAAAATCTTCCTAACATTAAAGCTATACAGAAGTATAGCGTTGGGAGGTTGTGGGTTTTCCCCTCCTTGGAAATCTTAAAGCAGGAAGTCATTGACCTATCTTTGACTATATTATGGGTAGAGATTCAATCTGAGTATTCATTGAGGTTCTATTAAGAATTTGTATTGAGGTTCCAATGAGAGTTTTCACTGAGGTTCCAATCACAATTTCTGAGACTGTAATACTAGACTTTGAAGTTTTGATGCCGAACAAACAGCATTGGAAAGGAGGAAATAAATAATAATTGCCGACTGTGTGCCAGGAATCTTGCTCAATATTTTATTACTATTATCGCCATTTTTATAGATGAGAAAATTGAGACAAATATTTTTAGTGACTTGCTTAGGATCTCCCAAGTAATGTCTGAGGATGGATTTGACTTCAGTTCTTCCTGATTTTAGACTTAGCATTATACCTACAGCCTCAGCTAGCTTCCTAATAAACTGAGTAAATTCTCATGCTAAGTTGATATGATGGAGTAGGTTTGGAAGCTCATGAGAATGTCTGCTTCTCCTTTAGGGGGATTTTTATTCCCTACCGTAGCATAGGACTCTTACTTTGTGTCCTACGGCCAATCTGTGCATTTAATAATCTTTGGCTGGAAGTTTAGCAGCAGTTGATTGGGGCTAGCAGGAAGAGTGTGCAGAAGAATTTCACTAAATAATTCCCCAAATCAGCTTCTGGCATTGACTCCTACTGCAGCCAGCCACATTTAAGATATTCCAGGGCATCATTTTGCTTATTGACCTGTGGTCACTTCAGCTGCTAGAACAAGGCAAAATAAAAAATAAACAAAAATATGGCTCCCTTGCTGCCTTTTCCTTTGGAATCTTGTTGTGGAGACTTAAGCCAAATATCAATTTCAAAGAGTAAAAATAAATCTTATAGCAAGGAAATTTGAATACATTGCCTGCATTAGATTTTGTTGTATTCAATATTAGGTATATTCTTCTCCCATTACACAGTACATATTGTACAGGTTGTTTATCTAAATTCTGAATCTTTTTCATTTAGTACATTGCTCTGCATACAGTTAGTGTTCAACCCATATTTGTTAAATTGCAGATAGGATAGAAACTAACAGACCAAATACATTGTTATCATTCATACAAGGAATTCAGAGTTCAGAACTTTTAGGTGATTAGATTTTTCTTACCTTTAAAATTTTTTCTTTTGGTATTTTTTGTTTTTGTCATCTTTATTTCCTGCTCTTTTCTACCTAATGATAGCTATTCCTTGTAAATAATTATTTTTTGATAATGATTCATCATAGACTAATTGAAAACCTTGTCAGGAGTTGGGAAGACATCCCTTGAATTTTTTTGTTTGTTTGTTTTGTTAGTTTTTGCAAGGCAATGGGGTTAAGTGTGCCCAAGGCCACACAGCTAGGTAATTATTAAGTGTCTAAGGTGACATTTGAACTCAGGGACTCCTGACTCCAGGGGCAGTGCTCTATCCACTGCGCCACCTAGCTGCCCCATATCCCTTGGGTTTTAAAGAAGAATTTTTGCATAAATTACCTTATAAAATTGAAATTTTTTTCTTTTCAAAATTTCTACCAAAAGCAGTTTCACTTATGTCTTAAATATTTAGTCTCTTCTTATGCCTCAGAACTTTGGTGGTAGAAGTTATATGTTATATTTAATCTAAATCCTTCATGCTTCAGCATAAACCTATTTCCTTTGTTTTCAACCTTAGTGGAAATGTGAATCATGCTGACCATCATCTGTATAATAACCCTTAATATATTTGAAGGTGGTTATTAAGTTCTCTTTAGTCTTCTCTTCCTCAGGCTAATTAATCCTGATTCATCAACCTTTCCATTTCCTGACTCTTTCATCATTTTCATTGCTTTTCTCTGGACCTTTTCCAAAATCGCCAAGTTTCTTCTAAGTTGTAAAATCTGAATTGGCATCTGTCCTGTAAAAGGAGAATGCCAAATACATAGATTACCTTTGCAAGTAACTATGATCAACTTGGAATTTGTCCCTAAAAAATAACTTCAGCTTTCAATTCAGGATCCCCCTTATTTCTCTCTATAATGTTAACTAGTGTATCTGTGCTTTGTGGCCACATATGAACTGATAAGCTACAATGAAGTCCTCTGAAGACACTGCTCTAGGTAATCAATAATTAATTCAATTTAGCAAACAGTATGCATTTTCTAGGTGCAATAATCTCGGCAAAACAGAAGTCTTACTTCCAAAAAGCTTATAATTAGTGAAGGGATATGAGAGTGCTATATGTGTAAATATATTATACTGTGCTAAGTTCTTAATAAAATTAAAAGATAGTTCCTGTCCCCAGGAACTTATAGTCAAAAGGAGTGTAAATTGAATACTGTCAACTACTTCATGGGCATTTCTTCAAAGATATGGTTTTCTGGAAAATGCAGGACACTTAAATTCAAATTAAAGAAATGTTTTAAATGCCTATGATGTTCAAGTCCCCAAAGATAGACATGGTTTAGACTGTTCTCTCAAGGACCTTACATTCTAAGGGTTGAATTGGTGACAAACAAAGGAATATGTACAAATAACTATGATACAGGGGAGGAGATAAATACAAAAGGGAAGTCTAGATATACTGCAACAAGAATTTTCAAGAGGGAGAGATTATTTTTCCTGCCGAAAACTAGCTGACTGTGTTAAAACTACAAAATAATTTTCATTTGACAAGTAGAGCATTTAGCAGTTTTTCTCTCTACCCAAACAGATACATGAGAGAGTCAATAAGTAAAGTGAATTTAACTTATCTTTTTTTTTTAAAAAAAAAAACCTCTTCTGTAGTTTAAGACTCTATGATGTCATTGGTGAGAGTACATTCTTTCCATGACTGATTCAAATTGCATCCCCTCCATACCTTATTAGGATATAAGATCATAGCATTCTAGATGATAAGTTTAGTACTGAAAGGAATGTCAGACACATAGTCCCATATCCTCATTTTACAGTGGGAGATTTGGGAGACTAAAAGTAAAAAATGTACTAAGTAGGGGCAGCTAAGGTGATACAGTGGATAGAGCACGGACTCTGGTGTCAGGAGGATGTGAGTTCAAATTTGACCACAGACACTTAATAATGGCCCAGCTCTGTGACCTTGCCTTAAATAAATGAATCCCATTGCCTTAAATAAATAAAAAAATATGCTAAGTGGCAGAGCTACTCTTTGAACTCAAATCTTTTGATTCAAAATTCCTGGATCTTTTCATTGTATCTTGCTGCTACCAATTTCTGGGGGGGGGGGTGTGGAAAAAACAACACCACAACCCAGTTGTTGACAGCTTTTGGTGATGAGCCTCTACAAATTTAATTGAGATGACCTCAGTCTACAGCTGTACTGGCCATCACCAAGCCTCAAATCAAGTTTCTCCCTTTCTGAACAATTCAATCTCCTTGATAGCTGCTCATGTCCTGTGATTATTTATCTTTATATTCTCAGTCTCTAGCACAATACCTCATACATTAATAAAATAAATATTTGCTGAATTAAAGTCTTGAGTAGTCCTGGAACTGAAGAGTTGTGAACCACAGCCATTACATTTAAGAGTAGAATTTGACCTTCATGATAAGATATTAGGAACAGATTTTAGATAGGGATTTTTATCCAAAATCAAAATACTTCTCAGCTCCTCCTTATTTGGTTTAATTACCTGTTCTATCAAGTCTAGCCTTTCCCTTTTCTTCCTCTGAAAACTATTATTTGTGTCGTTTTGTTTGCTATACCTGTGCCTTATAAAAAACTATAGTAGGTGGGCATAGCTTTGGATTTATTTTTTTCTTGGAAAGATACTCAACAATACTTTAAAATGTATCTTTTTTTCCTAGGTATCAAAGAAAAAAAACTTTTTTATGTTTAAAAAAATTTGTGATTTTTCAAAAAGTTTATGTAAGCATTTGTCCAAGAAGAACTTGAATTTTCTTCAGCCTTAATATCACATAGTTATCTGCTTTGTAACATCTCAAACTGAAAAAAAAAAGAAATAATTTAATAAATCAGTGTAGGTCGATGTTCCTCTAGACATGAAGTTAGAAGTGATCTGGCTTGATTTCTTGCCTCTAAAACTTACAATTTGAGTGATGTTTAGTTATTCATCTAACCTGACTTACTCTTAGCTTTAACTATTTAATAGAATTGTTGAGGGAATAAAGTGTCCTGGGAAAGAGATGTAAAATCAACTGGAGAATATACTTGATAGTTTTGATTTTGCCAATATTTGGTAATATTTGTTATCCTAGTAAGCTAAGAATGGGCTAATTTGGTGGACTCTAGCTTTAATTTTTATAACATCTTTTCATTGGAACTTGAATCAGTAAAAATGAATATTTTTTGGCAATTCTTAACTCATTCAACTTTGCTTTTCATTATTATTCAGTATAGCATTCTCTTATCTGTATGTTCTTGGTATGTCTGAATCAGGATGGATACTCATTCAGAATTTTAACAGAACTGATCCCTTAGATTATCAAATTTTGTCCTTTTGCATGTTACTCCTCACTAGAAGGTCTTGCTCTGTTCCTTGTATTTGTAGACCCAACATTCAAACATAATAAATGCTTAATAAGTACTTCTTGATTGGTTAATCATTGTAGTAAAAGAATTCTGCTTCCTTGATTTCTTGTCACAGTTTGAGATCACTGCAATTTCATTAGTCCCCACACCCTGCTGTCTGATCTAAAATGATGAGGCTTAGGATATACATTTATTATGAGAAATTTACAAGCTTCCTTTGGAGGGAATGGGAAAAAAGCTGCTAGGCATAAATCCATGTATATTCAATCATTCCTGCTGAAGTTGAAGTTGAAGGAGGTAGAAAGTTGGGTGTGTTTTTTTTTCTTTTTGGAAGAAAAAGCATATTTAATACATCTAATAGACTTGGGTTCTAATGTCAGTCCTTAACTTTGTGAATTTTTTTTGGTGATCAGATTATCTGAGTTTCTGGGCCTCAGCTTCCTCATCTGCAGAAATGACTGGGAATTAGACTACTGTAAGATTCCATTGCAACTTTTGAGGAATTCTAGGAATTCTCTTTACTTTGATCAATTGAGATAATAATTGTAAAGCACTTCTCACAATGCCTGATAAGTAGTAGATATTCAATAAATTCTTATCTTTCCTTATCTCCCTCAGAACCGAGGGGAGAGGTTGTTCTATAACTTTAGAACCTTTGTACTTGATTTGGAAATCAGACATGATCTTTTTCATACTATCAGAGATTTGGTGACTCTTCCCTTCATGTGAGCAAGAAAGAATGACATTAGGAAGTATGCTGTATTTGATGGCTGACATTGGATGAATATAACTATAACATATAAATATAATAAAACAATTAGTGTCTCTTTCCTGATATTTCATCTTATATAAAGAAAACAAAGAATAAACCAAAGTCAACCATCGCATTAATTGAATTGAACCTTTCATTCCTATCATGTAAAATGTTAAATCAGAATTTACAAATTTAAATTAATTTGTACTATAGTCTTTACTGGATGAGTGGGATGGAGGCAATTATAAGCCTGTGAGTTTCAGTGATAATATTCCCAAATTTAATATGAATGAATAACTGCATCCAGATTTCCTGATTCTATTCCAGTATTTAATCCAGGTTATATTGTCTTGAGTTCAAAGAGAAAGTTGTTACCAGACCCCTGTCAACAACTAATTCTATTACCAAACTTTGCCAGGAATTTTTCTTAATGAATGTGTTTTTAATGGGATGTTCCCTCTCTACAACAGATCACGTCTGGACCCTAATCAGCTTTTATGGCAGGCTCTTTTAATATCTTTTACTGTTTGTATCTTACTGAGGAAAATGAATGCTTCTGACTTGTCACTGGGAGCAGAGGTAAAACCACAAAGACTTGTATACATATGGTCAGTGACTTAGGGGAACTTGGAGGTACAGGTTAGTGGAACAACTTTCTGGAAGAAGCTAGAGATTGAATTCAATGCAACAAGCAATTTCTATAAGAATTTACTAAGAGCAAGGCTTTGGACCAGGTAATGTGGATACAAAGACTGATAGGAAAACATGACCTTCCCCTTTTGAAGATTGCCTTCTAGTTAGATGTTAGGATGGAAAAAAGACAATTGTTTAACAATGTTACTATTAATAGTTTGAATTTAAAGGCAAATATTAGGTATTAAAAAAATGCCTCTGTCATTGAAAGTTCCCTATCATCTGGTTTCATCTTAACTTTCTAGATTTACTTCACATTTTTCCCCTTCACATACTTTACATTCCTCAAAAATTGGCCTCCTTTTCCACAGCATTCCATTTTCAGCCTTTGCATAATGCTTGTCATAGATCCATGAATGTATGTTGATTGCACCTTTGCTTCTAGAATCCCTGGATTCTTAAAAAAATTGTTTCAGTACATTAACAACAACACGATGAGATGCTCAACCTTGATGGAAGCAACTCCTCTCAGCAGTTCAGAGAGCTAGGACAACCTTTTTAGACTGGCTAAGGACAGTACTATCCCCATCCAGAAGAAGAATAACAAAACAAAACAAAAATCCAACCCTTCAGAATTTGATGAACACTTTATAAAAATTATCTCTTATGTGTCTCTTTCCCTTAATCCTAATTCCTCATACCAAAAATGACTAATCTGTAAACATATTTATCAAAAATATGTATATACAATGCTAACTGACTGTTTGCTTCTGAGGGGAGGGGAGTGGGAAGGGAGGGTGGAAGGAAGTTTTGTAACTTAAAAATATACATGTGCATATGGATGAAAAAATAGAAAGAAAGAAAGAAAAGAAAGAAAAGAAAAGAAAAAAGAGAAGAGAAGAGAAGAGAAGAGAAGAGAAGAGAAGAGAAGAGAAGAGAAGAGAAGAGAATTTGGCTCAAGTACCACCTCCTACATGAGACCTTTCCAGGTAGCCTTAACTGCCCTTCAATTATCTTGTATATTTTTGCATTTAATTATATTTATATTTGTTTTTCCTTGATAATATGCAAGCCTTTTATTAGTAGGAACTGTTTTTGCCTTTATATCTCCAGTGTTCAGCAATAAGTACCTAATGAAAATGCTTGTTAAGGATCCATCAATTTTTTCTAATGTTCAGTACTTCAAGACACCTCCAAACAAGTTGCTAATGTGTTAAGCTTGTTTTCTTTATAGAAACAGAATATAAATGATTTTATGTGAGCTAAGTATGTCAGAATTCTAGGAATGAATTACCTCATTCAACTTATAGGCTGTTGGAAACTCTAGAAGCTTTAACACATGAAATGGAGGGTAGTATCCCTCCTAAATAGATTAACTTTGGCTTATTAATAATTGTACATTTTCATTTTGAATACTTCAGGAATTGTTAAGTAAACAATTCAGGAGTCTATTTCTAGTGATTTTTTCCACTTGTCTCCCATGATATGTTTATTGTTGTTTACCTTTAAACAAAAATCATCATTGTCAATAAATTTTAAAAATGATTTGTTTTAGGTTGACACAACAGATACTCATCAACAAATACCCAAAGGGATGTCCCTGCAAAGAACATTCCCTGAAAACAGAAAGGAGGTTTGATGTCTTTAAACTTAATAGTGCTAACATGTCAATAAACTTTTAATGAGTACCTGTGGAGTGTATGGCTCTGTACCAGCTGTTACAAAGTCTGATTTTGAACATTAGAATTTTCTCAGGAGCTAAAAATTTATTGAGAGAAATATAACAAGCACAGATATAATAAAATATAATTTCAAATTCATATACATTTATGCACATAGGAGAGTCAGACTAAAGTCCCTCAGTTGCAAAAAACTTTTGATAAACAGGAAATAATAAAACCTCACATTTATATTGTGTTCTCATGTGACAAAGTGTTTTCCCTTCAACAGCTCTAAAGTGATGAATATATTATCCCTTTATACAGGTAAAGCAACTGAAGGTACGTGACTTGTTTAAGGTTATATAACTAGCAAATATGGTTTTAATGGAGGTCCACCATATTTATCCAGGTAATCCTATCCATCAACCTCAGCTATTTTGAAGGTAGGTAGCTAAGCCAGGAAGAAGGCAATCCTTTGTGGTAGGCAAGACAATGTGCCAGCAGCCTGTGGTCAGCAAAAGTAGATGTTATAGAGCCAATAAACATTAATGGAAGTCTCTTTTGGCTTCTACCCAAAACCTGCCTCCTCCTTTTTTGTGAAAAAATGTTCTGATAAATTTGCCTCTTTGGTTTTCTGTACTATAGTGGATTAGGAACAGCAAAGTATAAGTGGGTGGGAATAGGGAGATGAGCCCAGCAAAGTAAAAGTGGGTGGGAATAGGGAGATGAGCCCAATGTGAAGAGTATGAAGCTGACAGCAAGGGAGGAAAGAAAAACTTTGGCAAACAGAAAAAAAAATTAATGAAAATCACAGCAATTTGATGCCACGTTAATATAGGGGTAGACTAATCTAACTGCCTTTATAAACCCCAGAAGGCTTCACTATAATATAATCCAGTAAAGGCAGCTAGGTAGATAGTTCTAGGCCTGGAGCCAGGAAGACCTGAATTCTGCCTCAGGTGCTTACTACTTATGTGATCTTTAACCTTTCATTTCACTATAGTCACATATATAGTCTTATTTCACTTGTTCTACTATAATCATTTAACCTCTATTTACTTTAATCCAAATGGAGAACAAAATGGCAAACCACTCTAGTATCTTTGTCAAGAAAACCCTATGAATTTTGTGGTCTTACATAATCATGACTGAACAACTCAACAAACTCATTGAAAGAAGAGTTCTTTTTAAAATTCATTCTTATTTCTCCATTGTTTTTTTTTTAAAGATAGGGGGAATGTACAATATATTTCTGAATATTTTTTTGGCAAGACAATGGGGTTAAATGCCCTGCCAAAGTTTACACAGCAGTTCTTCTGACTCCAGGACTGGTGATCTATCCACTGCTCAACCTAGCTGCCCTGATTTTTTTCTCAATGTTTTGTTTTGTTTTGTAAATGATACTTAAAAGACTGAATCTGAGTGAATCAGGTAATTCAGTTCAATTTGATAAGTGCTTTTGCAGACTCACTATGTGGAACCTTTCCTTCCTGATAACTCTGGGGTAAATGAGTTTTTTTGTTTTGTTTTGTTTTGTTCTGTTTTTTCTATAATATTTAACAAATCCAACAGCTTCAGTAACTCACTTCCATCTAGGAGTTTGACTACACAGCTTCTAAGAGTAGCTAGACACTGAAAAAATATTGCTCCTTTAGGTGTAATTGTGCCATTCCAGCTCATCTTTTGGTGATAAATGCTCCTGGAGGACTCAGGATTATAGCCAGTCTAAGTCACCGTGCTCAGTGGTCCCCGGGCTCCTTTTTGAAGTGTTGATTGGCTTTTGCTTCTAAGGACCACTCTGGATGAATATATTGCTTCTAGTAGGCCATGGTGACAGATGCATAATCTAGTTCACTTTGAGTGTTTATTTGGATTCTTTTTTACCCCTTTTAATGAGAGTTCTGCTTCCCAAAACAACTTGGTTCATTTAACTCAGCATGGCCAGAATCTGTCAATTCTTTTCAGCTGAGCTAGATGGTGCATTGCTCTTAGGAGAACATGCTGTTCAGAAAGAAAGAAAATTCCATTTGTGATTTTTGAGCTAAAGCTAAACCCACCTTTCAATTGATTATAGGCAAAGCAGTATTGTTTTTGAAGATCAGATAAGGATGTAGGGAGACCTGAACTTCTCCCCCCTCCCCTTTTTCTCAAGGCTGTACACGAAAGTCATGTTCCAGGATATGGACCTCTGGTTTCTTCCTCTTAATTAATAATTTTGTTTAGATAAATATTAGTACATGCAAACCCTTGAATTGGAGATCTCTTAAGAACAGTGATGATCATTATTACCTCTTTGTTTTGTTTTCAGTACTGAAGCATTTACAGCATCACAAACATCAATTTGGATTACTGTGCTGTGTCAACTTTCCTTGTTTCTCAAAATATTCTCTAAGTTTTATGTTCCTCATCTTTCTTATCTGATAAAATTGCCCTTAGGTACAATTTCCTAGAAGGTCCCAAAGAAGAAGGGTAAGGTGGAGGAGAAAACAGCCAGCTGGCTTCATTGGTATTAAAACCTGCCTAAAAATCTAAATTTTAATCCTGCTGTAGCACTTCCTGCTTGGATGAGTCACTTAGATCCTCTGGCATTCTGTTGTTTTTTTTAATTCATCAAAGAGACAATAAGTCTATATAAACTCTACAAAGTCCCTTCTAGCTCTTTAAAAGTCTGTGAACCAAGAGGACCCTGAATGATGTTTGGAAATAAATATAGAGAAGACCATTTGCAAGTCTCTGATGGGATGCTTGCTGCTTTTTGGGTTGAGAATGGGGTCTCTGGTTAAAGACACATGCACATATATATGTATATACATGTGTGTGTGTGTGTGTGTGTGTGTGTATAAATGTATACTTCTTTAGAGATCAGAAATACTGAGAGGTTATGATGAGAAGGGAGTCCAGGTCAGGTACCATGCACATGCAGACACACATGTGCACACATATACATATATATACATACACATATATAAACACATTCATGTATGCAATAAATATATTTATATTTGTATGTGTGTGTGTGTGTGTGTGTGTGTGTGTATGTGAGAGAGAGAGAGAGTCTTTCTTCTCCTAGCCTTATTATATTAGTATAATAGAAGAAGAAATTCAGGTCTGATTAAGAAATTAAATTGTGACCTCCAAAATAAGGAATATATCTTCATTTATCTCTCTGCATCATAAAACATTTGCAGATATCTATGCATAATGTGTAATATGTGACAATATAGTTTTATATATAGTATATCTATCATATCTACATAAATATGCTACAGTGTGATGTGTCTTTCATCTATATCATACTTATTCTGGAGCACAGTCTAATTTCTTTAAGATCTCAAATGTACTTACAAATTTGTTGTTTCTGTTTGTAACTGGATTATTATCTTAGTTCGAGGGAAGAAAAAAGTTCAGAATTTGTCATTTTTGCCCTTGTAATTAAGTTATTGTCATCACTGTACACACTAGTTATCATAGCAGCTACTAAAGAAGTTACAATCTCTATTCAATTTTATGTGAGACACTCGAAGGAAGAACTAGAAAATAAATGAATGATTAAATTAAGATAGCATAATGAAGAGAGATTGATTTTATTTTATTCTTTTAAAAATATGGTTAAAATTCTTCATTTTTTTATCCATTAATCCTAGTCAGAAATATTCAGCATGTCTTATTGGTTCACCTCAAGTCCTCTTCAAAAGTTGTTAAGGTCTTTGTTAGTTTAATGACTCTCATTCTATTAATACTAGTACTCTCTCCACTAGCTCTCATCTCTACCTTTTTCTATGCTATACACATTGTGTAATTCTTGTTTGTGGTTTATTCCTGGCTTAAACTTCCACTTCTCAAAAAAGATGTTGGAGGTCTTCTTCTGATTTTTTGGACATTTATATTATCTGTTAAAACCAGCTTCTAGATCTCATCTTGTGCTTTTCAAAACTCAGAAATATAGTAAATATGAAAGATCATTTCCTTAGTTTTTTTACAAAGTGGTAAAAACATGGAGAGTCCACAAGTATTTAAAATGTTTCTTAAGGGATTGTATTTAAATAGTAATTATGAGAATTATTTTATACATTTTGGTTTCTGTTGTAAATATATGGATGAATATTATTGAGTCTTGTTTTCCATAAAGATACACAGATAAAGTGAGAGAAGAGGCAAAGCCAAAGTGACCTGAAAATGAATTCTAGGATTAAGGGGCTATAAGCACATGACATCTAAATGTAGAAAAATTGAAACTTAACTATAATTTTTTTCTGCCCTTTCCAACCATGGTAAAGCAGACTTCATGTCAAAGTAAAGATGCATAAATTTTGGGCTTTTACAGAAAATATTTTCAGCTTGAATTTCCAAGTCATTATTTCTTCCCCTAAAAAACATCCACTTCAATCTCATTAATAAAGTTCTAAATTAATGTGAAAATGATGGAAAAGACAAGTACCTTTCACTCAGTGATTCCACTATCAGGCATGTGTCAATAAATCCATCAACTTGTATGCTATAGTAAGTTTATTAAACTCATACAAAGCTAGTTGAGAATATATCTTTATGTACAATAAATACACATGTATTTGTTATATACATATATATCAACAATGTACTATATAGGTATATTTATATCAACAACATAATATATTATGTTGATATAAAATAGGAAATATTATTTACATGTATATAAAAAAGAGAATCATTCTTACAATCTCTCTCTGGGAAACAACAATATATATATATATATATATATATATATTGTTGTTTGCAAAATAGATATGAAGTTATATTGGGGGTGAAGACACTAACTGTGGGGAGATTTAGAAATGCTTCCTGTAGATGATGGTGCCTCTGCTGAGTCTTGAAGAATACTAGGAATACTAAGACGTTAAGGTGAGGAGACAGTCCAGGTTAGGTATGGTGTAGAGCAGGTGAAAGGAGGTGAGAGAGAAAGATTCCCTTTGCATCAACACATTCATAACAGCACTTTTTGTTGTAGTAAAGAAATGGGAACCAGTAGAAACCCAATGATTGCTGAAGGGCTCAACAAATAATAGTATCTGAATGCAATAGAATATTATCATTCTTTAAGAAACAATAAATAGAAAGAATTCAGGGAAGCATGGGGAGAATTTTGTGAGCATTGCATATATTGTCAGTCTCTTTTGATGCATTGATTAATTTTACTGAACTATTTTCTTTTCCTTCTGTTGTATTATGGTTCTAGTAGGGGCAGGAAAATATGTTAATAAATTAAAGTGTTGCAAAAATAATATGAATTCAGTCTTTGGCTGTTCCATTCAGTTGATCATGTTTTTCTTTCTCTTTTTTTTTCTTTTAAACAAGGGGGAAATATACAAATAGATTATAGAGCACTCATAGACCCAGTGAACTGTTTTTAAGCTCCCAAAGGAGCACTTGATTGCCAATTACACTATTTCTCCTTCTTATCAAATTGCTAAGAAACAGTAACTCAATTGATTTAAAGTGATTTCCATCACACACAGACTCTTAAGATTAGCAATCCGTTTTTTATTCTCAGATATAACGATGGTATTTTACCCCCATGAATTATGTTTTCAGCACTACTCATAAAATACACAGTTTGACTCCTATTTTATTAACTTTCTCATTCAACATTAGTGGTGTTTTCACATCTCAGGTAAATTCCTCCTGCCTGTTGATACTGTAAGCTTCAAAGGAAATGTGTCACTTTAAAGAACAAACAAACAGACAAACTTGAGAACTGACATGGGTTGATTATATTTGAATACAGCTTGATTAATTCCTTAGTTTTTAATTTAGAGAAATTCTACTTTTAATATAATAAAACTCCTTTGTGTTTCTAAGAGTGATTGTATTAATTTGACTGGTTTGCTGTCTATAAATTGTTGGGAATTTCTTCCAAAAAAAGCATAGTTTTATTATTCGTCATGCAGTCCATATTTTCTACAAATGGCTTAAAATAAATTTAGATTCCTTCTATGAATGGGTTTTAATTTGGTATTTAATTTTCCTCAGAGATACTTCTAGTCTGTTGTAGGACTACTTGCTGCTTTGCATAGAAAGTTACTAAATTCACTTGTTTTTCCATGTTGTCAAATGACCATATGTGCAGTAATTGAGCAATTAGGTGAAAAGATGCTTTTAGACAATTTACACTAGCAAATTTAGAGATTTAAAAGTTTATCTCTAAATAAATTTTAAAGGAAACTGAAAATTTGCCTACCAGTTTTGAAATATTTTATCTATAGATGAATTAAATTTCTTGTGGTTTGTTTTTGTGGATTATTTTTTTTAATACCATTACCTTTCTTTGTGTTTCTTTTCCTTTGAAGACTTAGGACAGCATCATTCATAAGTCTATTTTGGTAAACTGTTATGTTCAGTTTCACATGCAGTTAAAAGAAAGGTTCATATGAAACTCATTGGTTAAGGTAGTGACTTTCCAAAATGGTAATTTTCTTGCCCTATCCTCTCTTCATCTCATTCTGCCTCCTCCTCCCTCTATGGTACCCAATTTGACTCTCTCATTATTAATTTCTTCATCTGAGGAATGAGAAAATAAAAAATGAAAAAAAAATAAAAATGAGGAAAATTAAATACCAAATTAAAACCCATTCATGGAGGGAATCTAAATTTCTTTTTAAGCCATTTATAGAAAATATTCCTTCTAACTCTAAATTTTCTTTCCTTAACATTCCAATTCTTTATTCTATCCTTTTGCTTTTTGCTGTGTTCCAGTAGGTTGCTGGTGTGGTCAGGTGGATCAGAGCTGAAGACTTATATTTCAATACATTTACCTTTGTATTTCCAGGGTCTAGCCTGGTTTGAACATATAAGGAATGTATTAAGTATGTATTAAATTGGATTAGATTCAACTTCTGATACCTGTTAGCATCATAACCATTGACAACTTAAAATTTTTGTGCCTTATTATCCTTATTTTTAAACTGTTAAATCTAATAAGATTCCTTGGAGGCTCAAATAAGATAATATATGAAAAATGATTTGTAAATCTTCCAGTACTATATACCATTTTCTTTTCTCATTATTTCAGCCTCACTATGACCCCACTGATGCACAGATCAATGCCAGCTTTTGCAGAAGCCTGTACAGGAACTTTAGGGACCTAACTGAAAAGTCTATGACTAAAATGGGCTGGTGAAAGGGAATGATGATTAGTGTGGAAAGTTATAAAGGCCACAGTTGTAGGGATCTCTATCATGCCTTGTAGTTTTCCCCAAGTGACTTTATTTAATCATTTTGAGAAGAATAACTTCTTGAAAAGTTTGAGATTGAGTGCTGTTATTATGTCTTTTAAAGTGAGTCTGCCCTTGACCTTGGAATATAGAGCTTGGGAGAAACTTAGAGAAGAGCTATTCCAACCCATTCATTTTATAAGTAAGGAAACAGAGTCCCAAAGAGAAGTGACTTTCCTTGGCTTACATAGGACCCCAAGTCTTTGATTCTAAATTCAGTCTTCTTATTTTTGCTCCATGTTGATTAACATTGTCTAATGTTAAGTGTGGTGGTATGTCTTTGAATGTTTCCCCACCTGCATATTCACCCAAGGAATATTAACTTTAGCAGGTGTGATGATCTCCAGTTGATACAAATTCTGGAGCAAAAGTTAAAGATCAGTCGTGGAATTTCTTCATCCTATTACAGTGTAATAGCAGTACACATTAGCAATGACATATGGGTCAACATCAAAAAGAAATCAGACTAAAAAAATAAGAATTTTATTCATATTGGAAATAGACTCATGATAATGCAACAGATTATATTCTATTGTGTTTCAAGGCCACCTCTGGCAGTTACATGAGTTCTTATGATTCTGAATGCTTGTATGATGCTTTGAATGTGTCTTCCTCTTGCCTTCCCCTCCACAAGGCTATTCACATAAATTCCATGGGAGGGAGAGGAAATTTTATACTAGGATGACATAATGAAGTTATTCTCTCCAGAGAAGTGATTTATATTTAAGAAAGACAAACATGGAAGATCTCATTCACCTGAAAGACAAAAGATTTTGAAAATATACTATTTTCTTTTTTCCTTTTTTAAGTGTGAATAGGTTTACTTGTATTGTCATTACCTTTCTGACAGCATTTATATTATGTGGGTTACATGAATAACAGGTGTGTTGTGTATTATTGTAGTAGTAGTAGTAGTAGTAGTAGTTGTAGTAGTAGTAGTCATAGTTGTAGTAGTACTGGTAGTAGTCTTTTATGCTTGAAGTGTACATTATCTCATTTTGTTTTCAGTATAACAAAACATCGAAGTATCACATTTTCAAAACAACCTGTGAAATATGTATCATTGCTCCAGTTTCATGAGTAAGAAAATGAAGTCCCCATCATAATTATTATTATCATTTATAGGAGTAAGATCAGAGAGTAGTGGTAGAGTAAAGCACTTGTTTCCAGGGTCAAGAAGACCTGAGTTCAAGGACTTCCTCTGCTACATACTGGCTATTTATCCCTGGGCAAATCACTTAATTTCTTAGGTAACTTGTTACCCAGCCTCGGAACATTTTCTCTGATTCTCCCCCATTCATTTTCACCTCATGGTTTCCTTTAGTTCTCAATTAAGACATCATCTTCTGTATGAAGGCTTTCTCATTCCTTCTTTATCTTAGTACCTTTCCTGTCTTGACTATCTCTAATTTTCTTTCTATAAAGCTTGTTTGTATGTAGTTCTTTTCCCATTGTCTTCCCCATTAGACTCTTTACTCCTTGAGGTTATGTCATCTTTATATTCACAATTTTGAGTAAACTGACTGGCAAATAGAAGGAGTTTAATAAGATACCAATCTGTTTTGATGGAGGGAATATTGAATTTACAGGGCCAGCCCCCTTTCTCTTTCATTGACCTATTTCTTTAAGGTTTATAAAGTTTTATAAATATCATTTTATTTTAGTTTATTTAGCAAATTATATCTCTGATATTTGACTAGGTAATTTGAGTTCAAGTATAATGAGATTTTTGTTATTATTTGTCTAGACTATTCCCATTCTTCTGGGGAGCTGTATATTTGCAGAGAGTGATGGGGTTCTTTTGATTTGGAGGGGCACACGGGTTTTTTAATCTACTCACTATGCATCTTAGTCTTCCAAAATTAGTATCTCACTCCTGTCATAGCTCTCATCTTCCTCTCAGTCCACTCACTATCACTCATCTCTGAATTTCCATTTGTGAAAAAGCCAGTAGAGAGACAAAGATTGAGTGATTACACATTCATTAGAGGTGAGCAATGATTGATGGAACAGGGTGGCAGAGGAGACAGGGAGGAAGGTGGAATCATTGCTACCTTTAGAGGGATCAGTGTTAGAAAGAGGGATACCTCTTCGGAGATGGAAAGGAAGGAGGAGACATAATTGAGAGACTTAGAAGAGGCATGTGTGAGAATTGAGGAAGTAAGAGTAGGTCTCACTCAAGTTAATGAATTATTCATCATTAGCTGGGTTCAGCCAGATACCAGGTGATCTCTATTTAGCAATACTATAGAAAAGAAGATATATATGTAAAACTATAGACTTGGTGCCATCCTAAGTTTCCCTCCCAATTTAATCAGTGATATGTCAGATAGATGGAAGCTCTTCCTGGTAAATCACACTGTGCTCTCTAATATAAATCATATCCTTCTCTGTATATATGTTATTTCCTACAAGTGGAATGTAAACTCATCAAGGGAAGGTGTCATTTTAGTTTTGTCATTGTTTTCTCAGGGACTAGAGCTGTCTAAGGCAGGAGCTTTCTTGAAGTATCTCATTTTCAAAGCAACCTGTTCTAAGGCAGGAGCTTTCTAAATTTTAGTTTTGAATTTGAATTCGGATGAAAAAATTGATTTTAATTCTAAGAATAAAGATTAGACTAGATGATCCATAAAGTCTCATCTACTTGTCTGATCCTGGAAAAATCACTTCTGTGCCTCTGTTTATTATTTATCTGTTTAAAAAAAGGAGTAAGGGGGTATATTCTTGACTTTCTAAGGTCTTTTCCTGCCCTAAACCTGATCTATGTTCTTTTTGGGGCTAATATTTTTGGAGTCTGGGAGCCAGAGTTGAAAATTTGCCCTTCTGGAGGGCTAATCATGGAATTATCTTTTGGCAAGGGGGGGGGGGGGGAACAAACTATAGTTATGCTCTCTGATTCATCCCTGTCAGTTCATAATCATTTTATAGCCAGTACTCTTCAGTTTTGACTTTATTTGGTTTCAACAATACTTTCCTTGTGAAAGAGCTGATCTATATCTCTTTCTGTCTGGCCTGCTAAATTAGCATGATTTCAAGGACTGAAATCCTTTAACCCCCTCCCCTCCTGCCCAACATTGTTCCTCTATAGCCAGAATGGCACCAGTTAACCAGTGCTCTTGGTGGGGTGGGGTGGGGTGGGGTGGGGAGAAGCAGAGATGAAAATCTATTGCTTAGCTCCTGAAAATGGCTGAATGAGACAAGCCTCTGGCCCCTGCCCCAGGCTAGCTTTGGTAGCCATCTGTTCCATTTTTGTTCCCAAAGTATACTTTTTTGACAAGTCAACTTTGATATTGCAGTTCTCATGCATATTTTTCCTTCCTTTGTTTGAGGACCAAATTCTTGAAATACAGTGTTCTGTATGACAGCAACAGAATGGGAGAAAATCAAGACAG
The DNA here is from genome assembly GCF_037893015.1 of Macrotis lagotis. Lineage (NCBI taxonomy): Eukaryota > Metazoa > Chordata > Mammalia > Peramelemorphia > Peramelidae > Macrotis > Macrotis lagotis. Next base: position 762,891,523 of record NC_133658.1, read on the forward strand.
TTCTTGGTCCCTCTTTCCCTTCTCAGGAGCCCTTTGGGATTAAACTTCTGAACATTTTCTCCTAGAGAAAGTATAATTATTCCCTTTAGAGGATGGAGAGATTGGAGGTTATTCATATTACCCCTTTGTCATCATTTGTGCATAGATAACTTTACTTGCTGTAACAACAATGTAAGAGTTCCATAACTACTAGATGAACTACACAGATGAGGACTAGTTAACAAACTATAAGGTGTCAGAGAACAAAATGCCAATATAATGCCAAGCATATATTGCTTGTTAACCAGCCTCACTTTTCTAGGAACTTATGATCTCATCTGGCAGAAGGCACACACACACACACACACACACACACACACACACACACACACACACAAAAACAATGACACAAAGGAATTGTGTTACCCTGGGCAAATCATTTACAAAGCACCAAGAATATAAATTATAGAACTGTCAGTCATCTGTATTAGTAGTAGGTGTTTCTCCCATATGTGGGACAGCTAGATGGCACAAATGGATAGAGTGCTGGGCCTGGAGTGAAGAAGACCTGAGTTCAAATTCAGCCTCAGACACTAGCTGTGTGACCCTGAGCAAGTTTCACTTAATCTTTTTTCCCTCAGTTTTCTCATTTGTAAGTGAGAAAAGGAGACGGAAAACCATTCTAGTATCTTTGCCAAGAAAACCCCAAATAGGAACACAAAGAGTCAGACGCAACTGAACAACAAAATGTTTCAGTTCTCATTTTGTAGAGAAAGACATTGAGATGTTAGGTGAATCATCCAGAATGGAGTGGCAGTTCTTAAGCGTCATGGTTAGATTTGAACCCAGGTCTTCATGACTCCAAATGCAGTATCTTGTCCACTATGCTTTTCCAGGGTTCATCAGTAGGAATTGTTTCAAGTGATATGAGATGAGCCTGTCAATTGTTGCAGCATTAAAGTTCAGAGAAGTCCTCAGAATATACAGTAAATCTTAGTTCCCTCACTGATGTTGTCAGATGAACTGAATTCTCTTAAGCTGTAGGTGGTAACCCTGTCACAAATGGGAGGGAAACAAAAAAAGGTAAAGAAAACCCAGCAATAGTAGGAAATCTTTGCATTGTTGATTGTCTTATCTCTGAGATAAGGTGTTCTTTGTTCTGACACCTCCAATCCCCAAAATCCCTTTCATGCCTCATTTATAATGTGAATTCTCTTCAATATAGAAATTTACTGCTGTCCCTAGATAATTTTTCTTTTCTTTCTTTCTGTCTTTCTGTTTTTTGCAAGGCAGTGGGGTTAAGTGATTTGCCCAAGGTCACACAACTAGGTAATTATTAAGTGTCTGAGCTTGGATTTGAACTCAGGTCCTCCTGACTCCAAGGTCAGTGCTCTATCCATTGTGCTACCTAGATGGCCCTGTCCATAGATACTTAACAGAGGGACTCAGCACAGTAAAATACAAACTTTACTTTTATTCTCTCTGATAAGCAGACAACATTGCTTCTTCATATAAAATAGTGATAGGGAGGTCATTTTAATATTTTTTTATCATAGATGTTCATAAAATTGGAAACCTCTCTCTCTAGGTCTAAAGAAAAAATATCTAAAAGGGGATTTTGTTCTTACAGGCACATCTGATTTTATTTGGAAGAGATTAAAGAAAATTTCCATTTCTCCATCTTCCAGATCCCAGAGTTATTCAGTCTCATTGTATCTCATTAGCTAGTGGAGTGTTTAGTTATAGACTTGTGGCAATTTATTGAATTTTTTGAGTTCACAGTTCCTCCAATGGAGGGGGTTGGCATGATGATCCATAAGACTCCTTCCAACTGTAAATGTCTTAAGAGTTTACAATGCTCTATATATGTGGGATTTTTTCTATTATTTATTAAATCCATTTGGAAAATATGGAGTTAAACTTGAATTATAATTTCATCTTTATTTCTAAGAACATTTAAAATAGCTTTTATCATTTTAAGAAATAAGTCTACTAAAATTGTCCCAGGGTAGGGACATGAGCAATATATCCAGATCTCCTCATAATATTCACATACATTTTGGTGCTCGATAGCTGTTTTTGGCAATCAGAGTGATATCCATTTCATCAATAGAAAATTTTATATGGAACATGTGCTTGAAAGATTAATATGAGCAATTGAGTCTGAAATAATTTAATCTTGCTCTTGGAGATAATGAAAAATGGTTAATCAAAAGCAGTAAATTGTGTCTGGGAGAAAAGGAATACTTCTTAAAATATTTTAGCACTACATGTGAATTTCAGCTGACACGTAAATCAGGAGGGCCTGGTTGTGACCTTGTAGAATTTAACAGCTCCTACTTTTAATATGAATGTACTTCATCCCAGGACTTCCGTCCACAACTAAAATGCCTACTGATTGCACCACCGGATTCAATCTTAAAATGACAATTTTGCTAGTAATGGGTGGAATTTAGCTTTTTTTTTTAATAATTCTTAGAGCATTTTTCTTTCTTGCTACCACTTTGACTAGTGTATTAACAAAAGACACATATGAATCAAAAAAAAAGTTTAAAATTTAAAATATATTAGGTTTCCCCGAAGTATTAACTACAAAAGGACCTTGGAGAAATTGTGTATTTTATACACCCAGACATTTCATAGTATCTGAGAGTTAACTTTATCTTTTTATATTTACATTTTAAAAATAATTTTAAAATAAAATAAACTTTTAAAAATAATTTTAAGAAATTTTAAAAAATTGTTTTTTACACTGCCTTCATTTTTGAATTTATTCTTTCTGCTATTGTTTTGTCTTGAACATAATAAGTGCTTTAAAAATATATTGTTGACTCTACCAAGAGTGTCCTGTCATAGTGAAGACAGAGGGGGAGAGAAAAGCATTTCATTTAACCAACACATCAACCAAGTTTGACAGTTTATGCATTGCCCGCCCACCCCCACCCCCTGTGTCTCTGAGCCCCTGAAGAGAGGGGAGGGAAGCCTACACTTTCTCATTTCTTACTTGATTCTAACATGGTACAATAGATAGAACACTGGCCTTGGAGTTAGGAGGATGGGAGTTGGAATACAGCCTCCAGCACTCAACACTTACTTAGTTGTGTAACCTTGGGCAGGTCACTTAACCTTGATTGTATCAAATACAGAGCCATCTCCAGGCATCTTGATTCATACTGACCAATGGACCCAGACGTTCTGGAGGAGAAAGTGAAGCTAGTGACTTAGCACAACCCCCCCCACCCCCACCCCCACCCCCACCCCCCAAGCACTTTTCCTACTCAAATCCAATTCATGTGCTAGTCATAGCATCACCTTCCTGATGTCATAGTCTTCTTTGAAAATGAAGGACAAACAAATGTCATTATTCATCATAACTATGTAGTGTCAGTTTCCATTTGTTTGGGTACTTCCATTTCCATTATTTCAGTCTATATATGCTGTTTTTCTAGTTCTGTTTATTTCACTTTGCCTAAATTTATGTAAGTCTTCACATGATTCGCTTAATTTTTTACTTTTTTATTTTATACAACATGGTTGAACCAGAATTTGTTTACATTCTGGAAACAATGGATTTCTAATCTATTGCAAACTCTTTGTTACTAAAAAAAATATTGCTGTGTATGTTGTAGTATATACTATATGTAGGGTTTTTCTTTCGTCTTCAACTTCCTTGTGGTGTATGCCTACCAATGAGATCTCTTGATATTTTTGTTAAATTTCTTTGGCATAAATGATATTTCAGCCAGAAACAAAAAGTTCATTGGGAACTACTCAGTACCAGTGGTTCTGCAATCTTTGACTGAAAAAAACATTTCTTGATTTTTTTCCTTTTTTCATGTAATCACTTAATGAACAAACTTTTTGTAAATACCTTTAACTCCATGTATATTAACTGCTATATATAAAACCAAGAAAGATAATAATTGAAGAAACTAGGCTGACCTGGCCAAATGTTGGGAGTTGGAAGTGAGACTTGGATTGGATTAGAATATGAAAGATCTCCAAATTTAGAAAGAGCAGTTTTGATTCAATGCAGTAGAAAAAAAAATAGTGAACTATTATTGATTATGGAGTAGAGAAAAGTTGTAATGATAATGAAATTTAGAGAAATTAAGTGAATTTGCTTGTTTTTTATCTCCATGGATATCGCTTTGGGAATTTTTGTGATAAATGAGACCAGTTAGTTTCCTTTCATTAATATTTTCCCTTATTTGTACATTAGTGAATGTAAAGTTGACATATTTCTTAGAAGTCATACCTTCTTTGAAGGAGATGGGTATTGCCGCTCAGTCTTGATGGAAAGAAAAGAATTTTGGGGAATAGAATTAGAAAGCCCAGTTTCTAGGTCTTTTCCACTTCCTAGCTATGTGACCTGTGTGACCTCGGCTAGTCCTTTAAACTACATTAGCCTCAGTTACCTTATCCATGAACCAGGATCTAGTTAGCTTCACAGTGATGCTGTTAGAAGCATTTGAAGTACTGTTCATTCTGCATATTTTGAACTCTGTGTCATTCCATAACATAAAAATGTTACTTTTATAACCCACAAAATGAGATGGCTAATAATGTTCATGCTTATTTTAATTTTGCTTTGGTTCTATTGTTATTGCTTCCATAATTATTCTAAAATGGTCTACTCAGGTTCTTTTCATTTCCTGTACATTTCTTTGCTTTGTAGATGTTAATCTTTCTCTTCTCATTTCTCCTTCTCCTTTTCCTCCTCTTTTCACCCTTTCCTTGTCCTTTATTTTTCCTCTTCTTCTTTTCTTGTTTCTTTCTTCTTCCTCCTCTTCCTCTGGGTGAAATTTTGAAAAACCCTGAATCAATGAAAAAGAGAACATTTCTGTCAAACTCATAATTTGAGAGGGCTGAGGAGTCTATTACAAGTCTATTGTTTCCCAAAATAGCCTTCCCTAATTTGGCACAGCTGTTAGTAACCCCAGAAGGAGATGGTAGTAGCCATACTTACCCAAGCAGACATTTCACTGTACTACAACCCCCCCAAAGAACCCCCCGAAAGAATAGTATTATGGAGAGCATTTATACCATATGTATTTTGTTCCAGCAACTTAACACAGCAAGAATTTTTTTAATGTTTTCAGAGAAACATTCAGGTTTGTGCAGATTTTTTGAGCTGTTGCCAGTAATGTAAATTATATCCTTGCTTTAGGGATGAAAACAGAAGTTGAAGACCAAAGATGAATGGACTGGGCAATGTATCTTCCAAAAGTACTGTCCAGTTAAATATTTCAGGACAAGGGGAAGGAGTAGTCTAACAGGAAATATCACTTTCATTCTGGTCTGAAAGGTTACTGATAATAGTAATCTAAACCACCCAAAGGAACTTTATAGTTTCCTCTCAGTCCATGGGGTAAGAATTACTATTTTTTTTCAATGAACTGTTTATTTTTAAGTACTTGTTCCAACACATATGGCTTTTTAAAAAGTACGGGAGTGATTTTCACAATCACAGCCAACTTTCCAGTGAACTATGTGTGCTTATAGTGATGTTTCTTTGGTTAGAAATTCCTTCTTGAGAAAGACCAGGAGTGTGAATAGAATTTGGTCTTGAGGTGAAGCTTAAGCTGAAATTCACTGCAATACTTTTGTGAGAAATTTGACCCTTTCATCAAATTAAATTGGGTCTCTTGTTAATGGTTTAACCTAGACAACTCTAAGTGTTAACAAGGTTTTCTTTTCAAGACAAAATCTGACTCCTTTTTACTTATTTTGCTCCTTCTAGTTTTCATATAGTTCTGGAATCTAGGGTAATTTCATCAGTGACATTATAGCAATATAGATGTTCAAAGAAAAGGAATGATTTTTCAAGAAACTGGAGTTTACCTTAAAAGGATAGAAGACTACTCTGAAGTGAGGAAAACCTGGGTTTTGAAACTAACACTTGCAATCTGAATGATCACAGACAAATTACTTAACCTCTAGTGGCTTCTGCTAATTGACCTAAGAGCATAAGTTTCAGACAAGTTGTCATATAGTTATATTGGAAGGAGGTTTCATATTGGAGTTCCACAGGCTGATGAAAACAATTCTTAACTATCCCCCCCACCAAAAAAACTTGGTAATCAATGTAAAAGCATAAATATTAAAGTGTTTGCTTTACAAATAAGATCCCTGAATAAAAATGAATGGCTACATCTACCTACTATACATTCATACTACTCATATAATGTACAAGCACATATATTTGTATGCTAGTGTATTTTAATGTAGATATGTAGCTGCATAAATCTTTTATAATTTATCTTTTCATAAGTATCTTAAAAAGAACATATAAGCATTTGCATGTGAATTTTAAATGTTACTTTAAATTCATGTCTGTGAATTATACTTCTATATGCCTATGTGTATATATACTTAATACAGTCATACCATTATGTTTTATTATAGTAAGAATTTATATTATATTACATATATGTATTTCAGACAAAATATTTATGTATTTATTCAGTGATCTTTGCACATCTTTTATAGTTTATATAAACATATGCAGAATTTAAAATTGTATTTTCATGTCAATGCTGCTATACTATTTTTTGAGAAAGGAGATTTGATTATGGAATTGTCATAGTAGGGTGTTTCATCATATTAATGTTTCAGTGATAGTTAATATTTTGATGGTATAGATGAGATTTAGAATATTTATTATATAGTTAAAAGAGAATGACATAATTAATTTGTTCAAATCCATATCAAACACATATCCATGAAACTATTGAGAACCAAATTTTTATGTGGTAGAGTTATTAGGAGAAATAATTTGCATGTAAATTATAGTGAGTACTTTTTTGTAATGATACTTTAGTAGAAATTCACAAAAATTAATTATATTCATTGCTGAGCATGAAATAATGGATTTTGAGTAACAGAAGAAAAACACAGAAACAATATCCATCTAAATGTTGTAGTAGTAACTTTTTCTCAGACTTAACAAAAGAATAAACAAGACTCAAAAAGCCAAAAAAAGTACTGTCCTCACTTATTTCAGACCTGATGTCATAGAAGGATCAGAATCCTTTATTTTACTTACAGTAAAATTCAGCTGTTTTAAGTTTGTCTTTCCAAAAACAACAGTAACTGTCTTCTCTCAGAAGTATCACATTTCTACCATGTCATTTAAGTTGTTCTTGGAGACCAAAAAGAGCAATCACATCATATAATAGCTTTTCCATTTATATCAGGGCTTTTATGAGAAATCAGGTGAAATGATATGGATAAAGTATTTCACAGAGCATAATGTGCTATATATATAAATGTTTGCTTTTTTCTTATTTCTATTATTCACATGATAACTGCATTGTAATAAATGATATGCAAATGGTTAGCTACTTTATTAGTATTATCTACTTTAAGTAATAGAATGTTTCCCATTTTGCAGAACTGGAAACTGAGAAATGAAATTACTTGCTCTCTGAGTAGTAAAGATAATAGATATGTGTTCTAAGATTTAGATCCACATCTTCTTACTTTTCACTCTCTTCCTCCATCATACATCTTGTGGGTTTAAGAGGGTAGGGTGGGGGGAGTGAGGAGAGACAAAGGAAGAGAGGGAGAAAGTGAGACAGAAAAAGGAAGAGAGGAAGGGAAAGAAAGAGGTGGGAGGAAGGGAGAAAAAAGAGACAGACAGACAGAGACAGCAGACAAAGGAATATGGGCTGTGGATATAACAAGAGAGAGGACATTTAGCACATTTGCTAAAGTATGATTTTATTGTCAGTTGTAAGAATTTGGTTGAATGTACTGAAGCTGTTTCACCTAGATTAATTAGTTTCTGTCATTAAATGATAATATGCATCAAGCTTGTGTGAATTTTCTTGTCTTACCTTTTCTAATAAGGACCTAAATTGAATCAATGTTTTCATAGAATGACAACTGCCAATAAAGGATAAGAAGTTGTATTTAGATTTATTTAGGTTCTTTACAACCTAAAATATAATTACATGTAGAAGTTTACATATTTGACTTCTGGGAAAGCCAGTTAGGCCATCATGCAGAGCCTGTTTACTCATGAACACTTGTCTAATAAGTTTGGTTATCTGATTTTCCAGCCCAAAGAAGATTAAAAAGAGCTGTCTCATGTAATATGCAAAAATTAGAATTTATAAAGCAAATTAATTAGGCAGAGATTATTCACTTTGTGAAAGAATTATTCACTTTGCAGAAGACTCATTACAGCTTTCCTTTAAATAGTGAACTCCTTTGGTACATTTTAAATTGAATACATTTTACTCAGTTTCTTTTTATATCCTTTTGTGGCCCTGTAGAAAATATAGATTATACAAAGAAAGGCATACTTTTTCAATGTATAGAAAAATATTTTACTCCAGCAATATTTAAATTTCCATTTTCTTTTATTGGAACTGTGTTTGGGGTCAGAAGAATAAGTAGGTTGCCTTTAAGGAATTAACTTATCTTTCTGAACTTCAATGTCCTTATATGTCAAAAATAGATTGTAATACTTCCAATGTGTATCTCATATGAGGAAAGCATTTATGTAAACTGTAAAAACTCTACATAAATCTAAACTTATGTTTAGCTTAAAAAGAGAAAGTTGAAAATCTTTTCAAAAAGTAGAAACATTTTAAAAATAAGAGATACTCTACTAATATTAGTGTCATATTTATCTGTATATATATGTATATGTATATATATACATATATATATATATGTATTTCAAAATAAAGACCCCCTCCAAATAGTAATGGTCCTCTGATTCATATGAGTTAAAATTTGTATTGAAAATATGTTTTGCTGTGTTTATGTGTTTTGAAATAGTTCCTCAACCTATCCTTGTAAGCAGTATGGAGAGATATTAGCTATATGTTTACAACAAGAAACTCTTTGGATTCAAAACTGAATGAGGAGACTCAATGAGTTGTTGCCCATTAATGGGACAGTATCACCCTGGAGAAAGACCTGTACTGGATGGTCCCAGATCCTGTAGAGGCATATATAGTATGTTTATTATATTTGCAAATGACCCAAAAGCTAATAAAACTAACATGTTGTATGACAAAATCAAAAATGGAAAAAGATTAACAAGTTAGAATTATTGATCAAATTAATTAGATGAAATTTAAGAGCAATATTATACAGTTTGGGGATGCTATGACTAATTCCTGGTCCTGGCAGTTAGATTTTTAATCATACAACTGTCACTCATGATAACCATCCTTTTCCCTTACCTTTTCCAGTCTCTTCTTTAGCTAGAAATATGAGTCATTTTTTGTGTTTAGCTCCTTCTCCTGCTGTCATGAGTCTTCCTTTGTCTCACCCTTATGTTGATTTTAATCATGAAATTTAACATATAATCTGAATTAACAAAAGAAAAATCATTAGTTGCATGTAACACAGTTTTCACATTCCATTTAATTTCAGAATTCTCTCCTCTCTTTTCCTCATTCTAAAAGCTCTATTTAGGTTATTTGAGATTTTGTGGCACAGGATATAATTACACATAATTTTAACTTACTATTGGTATGGTGGCTAGAAGTCTGGAAATCCCTTTTAGTTCCAATATGGATTTATTTATTGCTTCCTTCTATTTAGTCCTGCTTTGCAAATTACCTGCATTTGTAGTTGGAATTCCTGATCTGTCCCTGAAAACTCTACCTTTAATGAAAAGGGTCAATGCCTAATATTTCCTGAGGAGCAGAGAGAGTAACACAGCTGACAACTTTTAACCTTTTCAAGAATCCAATAGCTGCCTTCATTGTCTCTATTTTTCCTTCTTCTTGGAATGTAAATTTGAAAAGCAAAGCTTGCTTCCCATTACTAGAATAAATAACAAATGGTTTTGTTTTTGCAAAATCTATTGTGCCCACAATCTTATTTGAACCTTACAACAACTTTATGAGGTCAGTATATTACAAGTACTGTTATCTCTATTTTACAGATCATAAAATCTTGATTTAAATAAAGTGACTTGTTTACTTGTGTTCTTTTGTTCCTGTATTCCTTATTGCTTGGGTTAAAAAAAATTAACATCACCCATACAGGACAAGGTGAAGATAAAATTAGGCAATGGTTTCTCAGACAAAGGTTTGGACTCCCAAGTTCAATTTGTGTCAGTAGTACAACACAGAAGCCAATAAAACTAATGTGGTCCAGGGTTGCCTTAAGTGAGGATTAGCTGTTCAGGACAATAGCTGATCTTTGTGCTATAGGCTTTGCTCCTCAAACCACATTCACAGATAAACTGGAGTTGATAAGCCCCAGAGGAGAGTGTGCATAATGGTTAGAGAGCTGATACCATGTCATAAGAGGATTATTGGAAAGATCTAAAGAGAAACCTGAGAGGAGGGGCATGATACCTGTCTTCAGGTAATTGAAGGACTGTTTTATGGATTAAGAATTAGACTAATTCTCTCTATTCCCAGAGAGAAGAATAGGAAAGTAAGTGGGAGCTGCAGAGTCAAATTTTCCTTTTGGAATGTAAGGGAGATTTTTCATAAAATTCATAAAGAAGTGAAATGGAATACTCTGGGAAATAGTTTTTCACCACTTTTAGGTCTTCGAGCACAAACTAAAAACCCAGTTATTTTGTAGAGGGCATGGTTAACCTTTATAACTTGTCAAATCCCAACTTAGATCTTCTAAGATTTTGAGGAATGACCCTCTCTTCTTCAACCTTAACTACAGTAGTGGTTTACATACTTATAGTTATTTTAGATGTGAGATAGGTAGTAGTGCAGGTGATAACTTCAATAAAAAGGAATTAGGGTCAGAAATTGAAGGAATTGTCCATGGTTGCAAGCATAGTAAGTATCAGAGCTTAGATTTTAACTTAGGTGTTATAGCTTAAAGTTTAGTATTATCCCTAACTAGATTTTATCCAGAAGACAAAGGGAGCATAGGTAAAGAATTCTCCAGAGTAGTTTTTGCCTATTTAGAAATGCAATTATGAACCTTGCGTTCTTAGAGAAACAGTCCAGAATTGAGTTCAGTTGGTTAAGTAACATTATCTGTTTCCTTTCAATAAAACAGATTATAAATGTGATCTTAAAGATCACCCAACCTATGCTTCCATCCAATTTAGAAATGCATTCTATAACTTTTCTCTTACTGGAATCAATGGCTGCCTGAACATAACTTCAGTAGAAAAAAATTTAGAATTCTTTAGCTGTAACCTCTAGGCAAGTGTCTCAATAAGGCTATTTTGTAAAATAATTTCCTCTCTCTTTTCCAGTATCAGTGGAATTATACACTTTGTGATAAATCAAAAATCCTTTATATTAATCTCCTAAAAATTGTTATTTATTTAATTTTTAAATTTTTAAAAATGTAGACCTGTGAATCATCACTGTCAGGAATTCCCTGTTTAAAAAACTCTATTATTATTCTACAATATATTATTATACAACTGATATAGCCTTCAAGAATTTTTTGATTTACTGAGAAGTTAAGTGACTGACTTAGGTTAACATAACCCATATGTCCCAAGAGCCTTTATGGCTCCTCTGTCCACCTTGCCAGATTATAATACTCAGTGTATGGGTAAATATACATTTATGTATATGTATATACACACAAATATATATATATATATATATACATATATTTATATAAACATAGAATAAATTTAAATGTGGACTTGATGGAATATGATTTTAACAAACATGCAGAATTTATGTTGTCTTTTTATTATGTATTTCCAATAACCCTTTATGCTTTTTTAAATTTCACAAACCTTCCATTTTAATGGCATACTAATGGAGAAATAATAGTCTAACAGACTAACCCTGGGTAGGAAATCTTTCTCAAAGCAAAGTCCTGTAAACAGTCTGAACGCTTCAGGTCCTTTGGAAATGAGCTAACTTTCAGTAATTATGTACATTTTGATGCAAATTATATTTCTTCTTCTGTAAACTAAACTTAAACTGCATCAGAAATTGGTTGATAGACCTGTGTCTTCTCCCATGTTCCCCTATTGGCACCTCTACTTTTTCCAACTCAGTTTAATTAATTGCCTTTATTGGAGGATGGAGTGGAGGTGAAGGAGGGACCTCTTTTATTCTGCACCTTATTTTGTCATCAAAGGTGCATCCTATTTGTCTGCTAGTATCCTTTATATTTCCAAAGGGTAATAAAGATGCTTTCACAAGCTAGCTTTAGTTTGTACATCCTACAAAAAAGAGATCCCCAGGCTTGTGTTAAAAATGTATGCTTCCCTGGGTCTGTGAATGTGGCAGCTGATTGTCTTTGTGTTTGTGTGTGTGTGTGTGTGTGTGTGTGTGTGTGTGTGTGTGTGTGTGTATGTGTGTGTGTGTAGTTTTACTGTGTGTGTTTTAGGGGAGAGTTACTCTCCATGGTGGTGTATCATAGAGTTTGTAGATGCCTTGAGAGATCATTCTTTCCATTTTCATATGGAGTCACATACAAGCCATCCTAGGAGAGCCCTTTTTTATTTTGGGAGAATTTTTGAGAAAGATATATTGCACAAATTCCCCTGGATAACTTATTCCAATAACTCAAAACTCTCACTAAGGAAATGGTTCTTAAATTCTAGTATTATTCTTTCATGCTGTATTTTGAGGCCACTATATCTTGTCTTTTCCTTAATGGAAACAGATGAGCTCTATCCAATTACTCATGTGTTTCATGCTCGCTAACTTATTTATCTTTAGCTTCAGCTCTTTCATTTCCAGCTAATAATGTTCAACTTTTCATATACAAAGATAAGGCTACTGTGATCTATCAACCACAGGGAATATATTAGGTCCCGAGCATCATCCTGACCTTTTTTGTAGTGAGAAACGTCTACTTCTTACCTCATCTGTAGGGGAACGTTAGGAACATTATAGGGAAAATACTGATGGGAAAAATGCTTTTGTTCACTGACAGAATCAGAGTTTAATATGGACTTTAAAGGGAGGAGGGGGGCTACTTTTTAACCTTGATTTTTTCCCAATCAGAAATACCTGTAGATTTTGTTGAATGGCATGCAAAGACTATGGTTTCCTAAATACTGGATTAGAGGAGAAAGATATCATGCCAATCTTAAGTATTATCTCTTACTTTATATATCAGCAAGTGTAGACCCAGAAAGTGGAATGCGTTGTCCAGGGTCTCACTGATAATATACAGACTCAGAATTGAACACAACTTTTATGGCTCCAAATTTGACTCTTGGTCCACCATATTACTTATTTCTACCAGAAGTGCTCCATCATGATCTGTGATCACAACACTAGGTTTCATAACATTGGGATTTCATCTTAGTGTTTTATTTAGTAGCAGAAATAGGTTTATGTTCACCCCTCCACACTCCTCACACAGTCTTCCTTGTGCTTAAAAAAGGATTTATTCAATTGATTGCAGTTGCCCTTTGAGGAAGATATCTCAGTCTCAGATGCCCTGGCATCTAAACAAATAAGCTAAATTTTCCATGCTCTAGGTACTTTTTTTCTTTTCAATTATATGGTCCCTCCCATTAAAGGGAATGCTCTTTAATCAAAGAGAATGATAGAAAGGTGTTATAAATTAGGATAGGGATAGATAGTGGTTGTGTAATTACATAAGTATAGATCAGTGCTGTCCAAAATGCAACCTGTGGGCCACCTATGAATTTACTATATGCTTTAGTGAATGCAGTCAAGCTACCACAGAGCCCTCATTAAAATGGCAAATCCAAAATTTTGTCTATTGTTTCAATAAAATTTTGTAAAAGTAAGGTTGGACAGCCCTGATATAGATGAAGAAATAATTGTCCTAAGAACTTAATTGTTTTGCCAGGGTCACATAGTCATTATATGTGGTTTTTGAATCCTGAACTTCTTATATACAAGGGCATATATCTTCACTATTCTTTGCTTCTTCCTTCTTCTCAATAAGATGAACTTAAACTTCCTGGATGATAAGGAAATGCCATCTTCTGTATTGAGCGTGGCAATAGTTCATTCTAGGCACTACATAAACTTAGTCCCCTAGCAGGTTTTAATATTAATTTGCTCCATTTTGCTTGTCCTTGTTGGGAGTAGGATATGAGTCATTTTTTCTTGGGATGTTTAATGTTTCAGGTATTTGCTTGGAGCAGTTCTCTTCTTCTTTGCCTTTTCTATGAGCTTTGATTTTTTTGTAGAAGGTCTTGACTTTCCTACCTTACAAAATGAGAATAGATGATGCCTTAAAATACTTTTGTCTAAGACAAATGGTATAATATCTTATGGATTTGGAAGCAGGTAGGAGTATTAGTTACAGAAAAAAAACTAAAGAAAAAAGCTTTTTTTTTGTTAGCCCTGAGAAAATACATGGTTTGTTGATTTTGACTTGGGACTTTGTGAAGACTGTGAGGTCCCAGTTTGGGGAGAATGCAGAAAGGGGGGGGGTTGCCAGGTAGTAATCCTTAAATTGTAGAATAGGACATTGGAAGAACGTGGACAGTGGTGAAACATCTCAGTTAGGCAAGAAGATGTGCTCTGACTTCCAATCAATACAAAGAAATGAAAAGTATACTATAGTGTGGTGGTTGAAAAAGGGGAAGAATGGCTACCGTTTCCTCCCTATATCTATAGTGACTAATTTTTAAAAAATTGAATAAATAACAGACCTGAGAAAAGACAGAGCAATGAATAATAAGTCTCTATCAGGATAAAATCCCTCAGACTGACATGACAGATTTTGCCCAAGCTTCTAAGCTCTTAAGGAGCTATCCAAGGTTCTGGTCCATTTACTGACTATCTGTAGATCTGACCCAGTGTGCAAAAACTATGGTGTTTCTGAGCATTGTTCTTGCTTTGAACTTTGCTCCTCATTCCCCTTATGATGTATTTATTATACTTTATGGTTTACAAAATCCTTTTCAATATACCATTTCACTTGCTTTTGTGACATTATGAGGTGACTTGTATGTTATATGTCCTTTTTAAGAGTACCATAATCAAAATCCTGGAATATTAGCATGGAAGGGATAATTTAGAGATTATCTGGTTCACTCTTTCCTCACACTATTTAATACTTGAGGAAACTGAGGTTCAGGTATTTCAAGCAAATCTAATCAAGTCAGTTAATCCATGGACCTAGCCATATCTTTATCCTAATTATGCCTCTTTTGTACTCAGCACTATGGTCACCCATATATTATGTAGAGCTACTAGAAACAGTCATCTCATTTTTTAATATTCTGCTGGATTCAACTCTTTATTATGACCCTTAACTAATCTTCTCTTGATTAGTCTCAAGTCAGTTGTTCAATTTGTCTTTTATGTTTTCCAATTTGACTTCCTAAAGCTGCTGTTTATCCCTCGCTATTCTTCTAGCTTGATTCCTTGGCTTGATTCTTACCAATATGCACTTCTTGTTATTGGTTTTTTGTTCAACCTTTTCTGTCAAATGGATGAAAAACTGATTTAATGTTTAAAAGATTGAATTTTACTTTACTGCTTCATTTCATATTACTCTCCTTCACATAGTTCTTCATCCAGTCAGATTGGTCTCCCCTTTGTACCCTGAACATATCATTCCATATCCTGTTATTATACTTTTTCATTGTTTGTCACTTGTGCCAGGAATAGCTTCCCATCCTTATTTCTACTATATAGACTGCTCCTCAAGTTGTATATCAAGTGCCATATTCTATATGAGCTTTCTCCTGATCCCCACAACTTCTAGAGCCTGACTTTATATTTAATCTCATTATAGTTTTTTTCTGTGTCTATTATACATACATATATTATTATGTTTTTTAAAAAATTTGTATCCCCAGGCCATAGCACAGTGATTGACAAATATTGGGAGCTTCATAATTGTTGAAAGATACCAACTTTAAGGCAGTCCTCTATGTGTAAGCCCTCTGCTTTTAGAATTCATACATATTTGTGAACTGTTTTCATGTAGATGTGATAGGGAATTTATGAATGTATTTCCCATTAGTAGACTTCCTGGAAAATCTTTATGAATGAAGTAAATAGGGATGCTATTAAAATAGTTGTAAAGTCTCTGCTTCTTGCATGTCCATATAAACCCCCAAAGCCTGGAAGTAATTAGTGGAGAATGAATTTATTGTTTATTGATCAGCAAACAGAGTAAATCTAATCTAACAGGATAATTGAAGTCAAAGAAATCATTTGGATTGAAATTTCACCTTAGTAAATCCAAAATTATTTTCAAGAAGCCATTCTTCAGAGTTATTAAATGCCTGCTGTGAATATTATTAAATATCTACCATGAATATATTCAGATATGGGTATTGAAGTGATTGTAGTGTGCCATGCTAGTTTCTTGGGGAGAACCAAAGATAAGACATTCTCCTTGCTCATAAGCAATTTTCAACCCAGTAGAGACATTTTAGTGTTGTTTCACCATCTCAGTCTTTGCTGTCCTGGTTCCACTCACTCTCCCTGTGATTTCAAAGCAAGCACTCATCCTCAAGCATTTATTAAAAGTTTGCTGTGAATCAAGATTAATCTTAAATGATGATACAAAGAAAAACAAAAATAATACCTGTCCTGACAAAGCTTATATTCTAATGGGAAAGATGGTATATAAATAGATATCTTTATATACATATACAGATTAAATAGAAGGCAACCTTAATGTGGAAGGCAATAACATGGAGGGGAACCAAGAAAGGCCTTCAGCAGATTGTAACTTTTGAACTCAAGCAAGGTGGAGTTGAGGAACAGGATCATTTGCATCATAGGGTGTGATGTGGAGGGACATACAACCAATACAAGGGCAAAAATTTGGGAGATGGAGTGTGACATTCTAGAAACAATAAGAAGGCCAGTATACGCTCATCCAATGAGGGTGTGTGTAGAAGGAAATCAGGATTAGGAATATTGGAAAGTTGAGAAGGGACCAAGTTTTGCAGAGCTTTAAATGCTAAATAGAGGCCTTTGTATTTGATTCTAGAGGAAACAGAGAAGCACTTGAATAGGAAGCAACAGACATAACACTTTACATGGATAACTTTGGGAATCCTGTGGAGTATAGATTAGAATAGGGAGTGAATTGAGGCAGTGACACTACTGGGGGAAGTATTAATTTGAGAGAGAGTTGTTTAGGTCTGCCAATAGGGTAACTACTATAAGAGTAAAGAAAAGGGGAGAGCAAAACTCTCTTCATTAGTTACTACTTCTCTGTAATTGTGTGGTCCCTTGTTATTAGAAACTAAACTCCTTGAGGATAGAGAAAGTCACAATTTTTTTTATTTCTAATTTTAAATCTAACAGCACCTACAGCTTAATAAATCTTCCTTCCTTCCTTCCTTCCTTCCTTCCTTCCTTCCTTCCTTCCTTTCTTTATTCCATGTTTAATTATGCTTTGGAACTCCCATTAAACTTGTGTTTCTAAACTTCACTCTCTCTGAAAGAAAAAAAAAAGTTTTTAAAATGTAAATATCTCTCTCTCTCTATCTATCTATCTAGTTTTTATATCCATTTTCAAGGTATTAATGTTTAATCTAGAAATAACCATGGGGACAACAAACAAATCCTCATACTGAAAACTCATAAAGTTTTTTTTTTTTTATGCTGTCTTCTCTATCATTACTTCATTATGCACGGAGAAAGCATTCTATGATTTTGCCTAGTTTCTACTTACTTTGACTATCTAAGAAAAGCTCTGGCTTTGAAGGATGTTGTTATAAGAATAATCCTCCCTTTCACTTGGAGAAAAAATTTGGCATTTTATGGCCAAGATTCATTGTCGGGTTATTGTGGAAGAACTTGTGCTTTTCATACTGTTGTGGAGAATTAGTGAACAACTCTATTGTGGTTCATTTGTTAAAGATTGTAACCAACCTTCCATCCTAAACCTTGTCTTCAATTCTTCCAGCTAATTGTTCTATGAAAATGGCAGAATGGCACCTGTGATTGTTTCTATGACCTTGAAACTGAGAGTAATTAAGTTTCTTGTGACACACTGGGACTGGATATACATAATTAACAGCATCTAGCATTCCCTAAGGACTAAGTTTATGAAAGATGTTAAAGGAAGAAGGAAAATAACCTTTTGTATAAGACATAGAACAGTTATTTTTTTACTATGAAGTAGTGGTATTGGACTGTTGCTTACCATATACACAGAGATTTTTTGTATTTCAGTAGGGATTATTTTTTTTTATTTTTTTCTGGGAACCACACATCATCTGTAAAAACGGGGGAGGGAACATTTGGCTGACATACTGATAGCTGTGGAGTTGATCTGAAGGATTCAATTAATTCAAGGGAAAAGAAGGTATTAGTATACATTGTTATCCCTCTCTCCTAACTTCAAAACTTTGGTTGTGTGCTATAATAAAATCAGAAATTTTTAAAGACTCTATGACTGTTAGCCATAGGAATTTTTTAAATAGAAAACTCAAATATTCTGCAGGTTTTTTTCCCATAATGATTATTACAGATTCTGACTAATAGTAGTAATTTCAACAATATGGCACATTGAGTAGAAGGCTGACCTTGGAATCACAAAGACCTGTGTTCATATCTTGCTGCTGACACATGTTGGTTTTGTTACCAAGGCCAAATTATTCAACCTCTCAGTGCCTTAGTCAGCTCTTTTAAGAATAAAAATTTCAGACCAGTTGATATTTTACATGTGTGGAGGAGTTTACTGAATCAAGAGTTCATCACAGCAATTAAATCAGAACAACAATCTTTTACATCTGTGTTTCTAAAAGTTCTTGCATATACATTGTCTTGACCTCCACAAGGAAAGACATATAATTTTGCAATGCATTTTAAACTTAAGGTAATAAAAAAGATATACACAATGTGATCTTGGTTCAATGAATTTAAACTGGACCCTGAAGAATGGGTCATATTGAATACATAATGGGAACAGGGATACTAGGTATAGAAAATATTATGAATAAACATCACAAGATGGGAAACTGCAAGGTGTTCCAAGAAATTGTACCCATAGTGATTTGATGAATTTGACCAAAGGTATATTGATTATTTGAAGAAGGATTTGAGTGAATGGTTATCTAAGCTAGAAGCTGGGCAGACCCAACTCAGAATAGCAGGGTCCATTGGTAGAGTTAAAAAAAATATAAACTACTAATTTAAAGATGAATGATGAGGGTTTAAATCTGATTCTTTTTTTATTCTTTGTTTGACCTTGGACAAGTGGTTTGAGCACTGCATGCTCTTACTAACTGTGGGACTCTGATTCAGTCATTTAATATTTTTCTCTCTCAGATTTCCTATCTATAAAATGATGATATAAGCCTCAATCTCTTAGTGTTGTTGTGGGAATCAAATCAGATAATATTAGTGAAATGCTTTGCAAAAACTCTAAAGCTATACTTAAGTTGTCACATATTACCTTCAATTTACTCATCTTTAAAATTAAAAGGATACAGTAAATGATATCCAGAGCCCTTCCAATGATAATCCTTTCTCTCAATCACTCTTTCTCTTTCCATTCAAGAACAAATTTAAAAGGCACAAGTCAAATGCCACAGTTTGATTTTCAAGGATGTCCTGGGTCTGGTTAGGTTTGGAATATCTGAAAGGAGAAAACTGTGCCCTTTATCATAACCCTGTGGTGCTTGGTGAGATTTATGAGATCTTTGTTGCAAAAGACCTGACTGTGAAATTCTTTTTTGTTTCACTAGGGTTTTGGTTTGATGCTCAGATAGCCCCAGGGTATCAGGTAATTCTAGAACCCAGCCAATAAGAGCTCTTTATCCCTGGGAGAACTTTAAACTAAATCAGCTTCCCAGTGCTTGTGATTATTTGGGACCTCCAAAGATTTTCCTTACTAGGGCTTCCAGCAATGATAATTCATCTTTTACCCAACATGAAACTGAACCAGTCTTTATGTGAAAAAATCCGAATATACTCATGTGAAAAAAATCTACAAGTATACCTTGTTATCTCAAGAGATTTTTGGTGATATTTAACAAGCTTCAAATTCTTATTTAATACAGAAACAAAAAAAGTCAGATTTGTAGTTGAGTGATATCTGAGGTTCTGGTTCTTGATACAGTGGAAAGAGCTATTTGGATTCATAGGATCTAGATGCAAATCGTTGGCTCTGTCTTACTTGTGTGTAGTCAAGCACTTAACTTTTTCAAATCAGTATACATGTTTATAAAATGAGGGGATTTGGGTTAGATAATCTTGAATGTTCCTTTTGATTTTAGATCTATGACCTTATAAATGAAACCTATTTAGCTGGAATTATGTCAGCCCCTGGAAATCAGTCTAGTAAACAACAGTTGGACTTATTGCATCAAACTTCTGTAACTTTTTCTTACCTCTCATCTCTATTGCTTGTCTTACTCAGTGGGAAGGGAATAAAAGTTGGTAGGTATGCCCCAAAACCAGAAATGTTTTATTATTACTTTTACTTCTCATTGCTTAATTTCACTTAGGGCGTTATGATGGGTCAATAGTCATCTTTATAAATTTCCACTATAGAAGAATAAAAATGTGTGTGTGTTTGTGTGTGTGTGTGTGTGTGTGTGTGTGTGTGTGTATGTGAGTGATGTATAATCACTGACCTTGTCTTTGAGTCCCAGAGAAAGATTGCATAACATTTAATTTATTTAAGTAATCAGTTATTTTGATCTTGTCAAGTTTTCCTGCTTTGGTCATTTTTGCTGATAGTGTAGTTAAGAGGAGACCAAGTAATATGGGGTCAAATCTCTCCTCCAAGATATACTGTTACCTGGGGTGTAACAGTGCCTGAATGCCACAGGAAACTCATGTTGTTTAAACATTTTTCAATTCTGTCTGACTCTTTGGGACCCCCATTTGGGGTTTTCTTGGCAAAGATAAAGGAATGATTTGCCATTTTCTTCTCTAGCTCCTTTACAGATTAGGAAACTGAAGCATACAGGATTAAATGGCCTACGGGTCTGAGGCTGGATTTTAACTCAAATCTTCCTGATTCTAGAACTGGCTCTATCCAATATACTACCTAATACCTGCCCCCCCCTCCAATACTTTCCCTATGAGACTATAATTTGAAGAATAGTTGAGGAAATTTTCTCAACATAAATTCCTTTCTAGCCAATACAAAGTCCAGACTTCTAAAGTTCATATTTTTACACACACACACACACACACACACACACAGTATCCCTGTATAAATATTACATATATATAGACACATATATAAATAGGTATACATCAATAATGCATGTGAATTTGCATATACTATAATCCATTTAGTTATGTCTTTTATTTTTCTCCAAGGTAATTCATAAATATTATAATGCAATATATGTATGTATACAAACACATGGTAATTTCTTGCTATATTACATCTTGTATTTTTCCCTCCCATGATCTTCCTCTTCTCACCCCAGATGAAGAGATTTATGTATCACCACAATAATATTCAAACATGTTGTATTTGTTATGGGATATTCTTCAATATCTGTATTTGTAAGAAGTGTTGGATTTGAGAGCGATAATCATGTTCAGGTGATTTCTTGTTCTTGGGATTTCAGCTTATCTTCCTTGGACCCATATATTTAACATTAGTCTCGCTCTTCTTTCTTTGAATTTTCAGATGATTGTGTGGGCACTACGAAATGATGTGCTTTGGCTGCAGTCATTTCATTAATCTGATTGACATGTCCTCTGTATTGTACCACCTGTTGTTACTACACTCTGAGTATATCATTAATTCATGGACTAGTATTTTTCAGTCTGAGGCTTCCCTCTCTGGTGTAGTGTGGGTGAACAATGAAGGAAAATCATATGGGGTGGGCAAGTAAAAATTTGTTGAGCATCTGTTTATGTGTGTTGTTCCTGCTGATTTGTTTCTTGGGATATTTTTCCTACTGGATGTGGTCTATTTCACTCAAATCATCCCCTTACTTCCAAAAGAAATTTAATAATTCTTTATAATGATGAATAAGCAGAAATTTAATTAATTTATTTATTTTTTAATTTTACAATTTTCCTTCTAAGCTTGATTCCCCCCCACACCCACAGAAGGCAGTCTATTAGTCTTTACATTGTTTCCATACTATTCATTGATCTATAATGAATATGTTGAGAGAGAAATAATCTCCTTAAGAAAAAAATAAAATATAAGAGATAGCAAAATTCTATAATAAGATAATGAGTTTTTTTTTTAAATTAAAGGAACTAGTCTTTGTTCTTTGTTCAAACTTCACAGTTCTTTCTCTGGATACAGATGGGATTCTCTATTGCAGATACCCTAAAATTGTCCCTGATTGTTGCACTGATGCCCATTTCTGAAGGGAAGAAATTTAGCCCAACAAGCATTTATTGTATACCTGACCTGGTACCATCCTCTGCTGAAGGAAGTGTGAAGGATGAAAGCAAATGTGATATTCTGTTTGCAGTTGCCTTAAGGAGACAATCATGTAGCTATCCATTAAGAAATATTTATTAATTAAACATCATCTACTAGATACTATGCTAAACTCTGGGAATACAAAGGGGAACTCAAATATATACATAAGAATACATATATATATATTATATGTATATACACACATACAAGAAAGAGATCATTTCATTGAGGTTTATACCAATTTTACAGAGAAATACTGGCAGTCAGCTCTCAGAACAATGTCCTGCTCACTGGTCAACTGAAGCTATCTACTGTCCTTCAAAGTACACGAAAAGAACTGTTTGTATGCTATTTTAAGTAAATGTGCAATCTATAACAGCATGTTTTTATGATAGATATGACATTTAGGAAATGAGATAAGGAAGATGAGTCCAAATCTTGCTTCAGACACTTACTAGTTTTGTGACTCCAGGGAAGTAATTTAACTATTATCAACTTCAGTTTCCACATCTGTAAAATGGAGTTAATATTAATACTCAATTAACTGAGTTTAGGGATCAAAGGAAACAGCAAATGTAAATTGCTTTGTGAAGTTCAAAATACTATTTCATGCCAATTATTACTATTATGCTCTTATTAT
The DNA here is from genome assembly GCF_037893015.1 of Macrotis lagotis. NCBI lineage: Eukaryota > Metazoa > Chordata > Mammalia > Peramelemorphia > Peramelidae > Macrotis > Macrotis lagotis. The sequence goes on from NC_133658.1 coordinate 762,914,384, forward strand.
TGTTCATTCTTGAAGAAGACCATGACATCGGGGGTGATGCCTTGACATGAATGTGAATTGAATATGAGTGAGGGGTATTACCATTCTCACTTTCTCCTCCAGAGTTAGCTTGGATCCAGTGGCCACATATGAATCAGGATGACTGGAAATGATCCTAGTTGTGAAGCAGTCATGTTTAAGTAACTTGTACAACCAAGGTCACATAGCTAGGATATATCAAATGTCTGAGACTGGATTTGAACTCAGGTCCTCCTGACTCCAGGCTGGTATTCTCTCCATTGTGTCATCTAATTGCCCTATGAAATAATGCAGTTTAGGTTTCAGAGAACTTTTGCTTTAGGATATCAGAAATTATAAAGATCAACATAGTCTGCAGTAATTGTAGAAGGCTTTCCAAAGAGGATACCTCTAGCCCTGAGAGACAGCTGAACTGTGTTTTTGGAGTCCTATTGGAAGTACTGCTGCTAAAGTACCAGATAGACCTTGACATTTCCCTCTTGGGAGCTTCAGATTTTTTTATCTGCAAAATGGTAGTTCCAATAATTACCAAATCTCATTGTTGAAAAAGGGGCATTGATACCATCTATCCCATTCCATAATTGAACAGCAATTCCCTCTGAAACATTCAACATGAGATCATTTAGCTTTTTTTTTTGAAGGCTTGCAGCAAGAGGGAGTCTACCACCACTTTTTTTAAGAAATATTTTATTTAATTTGGTTTTTACAATTTTACCCCCATTCTTGCTTCCCTCCCCCCCCCCCCCACACACAGAAGTCATTCTGTTAGTGTTTACATTGGGAGCCTACCACCTCTTAAGACCAACCATTCCTCTTCAGCATAGCTCATGATGAGGCCACTTTTCTTTTTATTAAAGCAAAATTGACCTCTTTGCAACTTCTCATGATTTCTAATTCTTCCTTCTGAGTCCAAATAGAAGTGTTGTTCTTGTTTTGTTTTAAATATATTTTCTTGTATAGGACAATCCTTCAAGTACATGAAAAAAGGTTATCAATGCCATTCCTATCTTTGCCTTTCCATCCCAATCCTCATGATCTAGATAACCTTCTCCATTCTGGTCGACCTTTTTCTGGACATTCTCCATCTTAACATTGTTTCATTATGTGATAACAAGATATTAAAAGAAAAATCTACATGTGGCTTGACCAGGGAGGAGTTACGGAATGACTGTAATTCATTTCTCTTTTAATTAAGCTAAGATTTCCTTAGCTTTCTTAGCTATCCTGTGCCATTTTTGACTCATTTGCCTTTTTTTGGTCTATTTGAAAACATCCTTGTCAACTCTAAGACCCTGTGACTCTATGAAGTTGGTTTGCAACCCCCACCCCCCCTTAACAAATACAAGCTGGATTTTCTTTCCTGAAAGAATCTGTGTTTAGTATAATCACGTAAAAGCATTAGAATTGTGGTATTGGATTTAGCCAACAAGCCATCTGTTAAAACTCCTGTCTGTCTCTGGTTATGCTGACATGCTGAGAGAAAAGTATGGACCTTCTCACTCTCTCCCTCCTTTTCTCTCCTCCTCTTTCTCTCTCTCTCTCTCTCTATCTTTTCTTCTAGTTTATTCTGAACTAGATACCTATTTATTACCATTTTATGCAATTCATTGTGTGTTGTTTGGGGCTATATTATAATTATGACTGACTTGTTAAAAGTATTTTAACTAATGACATTTTATTGGACTTTTGCCTGGAGGATTTGAAGCAGTGAGCAAAACTGTAAGACTATCACATAAATATTAAATAACTTAATACCCATTAATGCTTTCTCTGGAAGAGATTCTTCTCCTGCTCTATTCAGAGACTGCCATTTACTTATGATGTTTTCCACTATGTATGTAGTTTTATAAATATGTAAATATACTTAAAACAAAAAAATTACAGAGTGATGATGTTGATGATGTTCATAAGAAATATCCAAGCAAATTTTTCAGTCCTTTGGTCTTAGATTTTGAGAAACCATTATCCTAACTCTAACCTTTCCCTAACTCTAAGTATTTTCTGTCCTGTTATCATCTCTGTCCATCATCCAAAGAGGATATCATCATCTATATAGATGGAATTGGATCCAATTTTGGAAGAGAAATACACACAGACAGACAGACAGAGCACATGCTCCCTTTTTTCTTCTTAGTGGCTGTCTCATAATGGAACTTTACAAAGACTCCTGTGTGTATTATGTGTTCCAAAGAAAATGAAATGAGATTGAATAAAATGAGACTAATTTTGTATTGTCATGGACCTCAGAGACCATAGAAGAAAGATGGGGCCAATTTTGATGGTACTACATTGAGACCCTTTCCCATGGCTAGCTGTAACAAGTATAGTGCTTTTCCCTTGGTTAAACACATCAATATTGGATGAGTTTGAATTTGGGAGTGGTAGTGCTCATAGACCCAGAAGGCTGAATTTGATATAAGGAGTCTGAAATAAGTGTAGTTCAGTAACATGGACAGGAAAGGTAAATGTAGTGTAGAAGAAAGGACTCTGAATATTTGAATCAGAAGGCATGGATTTGAATCTCCTTACTAATTCTGTGACCAAAGACAAAACAAGGATTGGACCCATCATCTTACATGAGAACACTCAGGTAAAGAAGCTCTCCTTTACCAATAAAGTTCAGCCAGGTCTCAACTACATAAAGACATAAAGAATTGGCTAGAATTGTGGTGCTAATCTCAGATAGAAATAAGGACCAACAAACTTTATATAAGAATTCCTGCATGTTGCTATTGACTTAAAATCCATTTTATTAATGTTATCCTATTTAAATATATTTTTATTTATTTTATTAATTATTTCCCAGTTATATTTAACCTGAATCCAGGACTGACTGGTTAAGTGACTTGCCCAGAATCACAAAGTCAACGTAAGTCTGAGGTGAGAAATGAGCACTGATTTTCCTAACTCTGGGGCTCATTCTCTATCCATTGTGCCATGCTGCCTCTTTGTGAGACCAAGGGCAAGTCATTTAACCACTCTGACTCAGTTTTCTTATCTGTAAAGCAAATATTATAAGCTATGCACTCTACATTATAGGATTTTAGTGGAGCAAAATTATCTTAAACCATAGAGAACTAGATTGCTATACTGAATATAAATTTGATAACATTGAAATACTTGAGTCTAAAATATTTGACCCATTGTGCAGCCTCATTATACAGGGCCCATTATGTGGATTTAACATTTTGCCTTGGGCCTTGTGTAAGCTGATGGAATTTCCAGGGGTGAAGTGGGGAGGGGACCTATGGCCAGAATACTAATCATTGCACTAAAATGGCTCTTGGTGCAATGATTTATTAAGATTAGTAAACAGTTTTTAGAAGTCCAGTTTTGTAGGAAGTAGAGTTAAGTGCTTCATGAGCTGAATCTCACAGGTGCTAGTGTATTGCTCAGTAAACCTTTATTGGGGAAATAGCCACAGTCCCTTGATGTCATTATCAGTTTTATCTAGTGAAACATTCAACTCTAGTTTCCACTTTAGCTAATAGATGGAAGACTCTTCGGTTGCTTGACGACAAGACAAATCTGTGCTGTGTCTTCTCGTGCTATTTCAATTCTGGCTTGTTTCCTCATGCCTTGTCTGCAAACCTGGAACTTCTTCAAAGTGCAATATTAAGCCAGGGGAACTGTAGTGAGAGCAATGTAAAGGAGGGAAAAAAATGTGTTATCCCTTTGTTTTATCTTTATCCTGCGGATTATTGGTGCCAGAGACCTATTTATTAGCCAGCCTTTAAAAAGCAGCTGTTCGTTTTCCTGCTTCCCTGTCCAAATGTTGCCTGCCGTGGATATTTGGGCCCAGCTTAATTTGGGGCAACTGTGTGTAAAATGAGTCCTGGGAAATGGATTTAGTATCTCTTTCAGAACTGAGCAAAAGGAGACAGGAGGGTGGGCCCAAATATTGAATCTGCTGGGGCACTAAAGAGGGAGAAGATAATTAAGCCACTTGACTGGTTCTCGGCACCTTGTTGATGTGTTTTTATTTTTCAATGAATGAATGATGGTCTTCAAAGGGAGCTGCCATTTGGGAAATCAAAGGCCTACTGAAGCATGGCCGTGATCCCTACATTGTCAACTTCAACACAGGTCCAGCACTAACACAAAAAATCTGCCAAGCTGGGCTAATTACACATCTGTCAGAATCACATAAATGAATGAACTGTGTATTTCTGGTGTGTTTTTTTTCGGGGGGCAGAAGATGGTGGGTAGGATTTCCTTTTTTCTCTTCTCCCTCCCTTTCTTCCCTTCCTTCCTTCCTTCCTTCCTTCCTTCCTTCCTTCCTTCCTTCCTTTTTCTTCGTTCCTTCCTTCCTTTTTCTTCGTTCCTTCCTTCCTTTTTCTTCGTTCCTTCCCTTCCTTCCATCCTTCCTTCCTACTTGCCTTCCTTTCTTGCTTCCTCCCTAAATTCCCTTCCTTTCTTCCTTCTTTCTTCTTCCTTTCCTTCCTTCCTTCCCTTTCATTCTCCCTCCCTCCCTTCCTTTCTTTCTTCCTTCTTTTCTTCCTTTCTACATTTCTATCTCCCTCTTCTCTTCCTTCCCCCCCTCATCCTTATTCCTTTTTTCCTTCCCTTCCTTCCTTTCTCCATTTCTCTCCCTTCCTTCCACTCTTTCTCTCCTTTCTCCCTTTATCTTTTAGGTGCCAGGAAGTTATTCAGTCCTGTCTGATTCTTCATGAGTCCATTTAGGGTTTTCTTGGCTAAAACATTAGAGTAGTTTGGCATTTCCTTCTTCAACTCATTTTACAAATGTGGAAACTGAGGCAAACAGAGTTAAGTGAATTGTCCAAGGTCACTCTACCTCTGTCTAAGGTCATATTTGAATTCAGAAAGATGAAGCCTTCAGGCCAAGCTTTCTATCTACTGTGCCACCTAACTGCCCCATAAGCAGGAAGAATTGGGTTCAAATCTTGCCTCATCTTGACACATGTCCAATTCCCTTAACCTCATATTATCCAAGACAATTTTTTAAATCTATAAGTTTAAGAGGGGTTGGAGATCTGCAGCAATAGTAAGAAAAATCTCTTTTTGGCATCTCTCAATGCCAATGAAGTTACAAGTTCACCACAAAAGCAACAGCAAACCCAAGCTATTTTTAGTAGGCAAGGGAAGTGTTCCCTATCTGAAGCTATATGTGAATGATACTAAACAGTTTAAACTCCTTTTCACTTTCTCACTCAAGGACAGATACATAACCTTGAACTCAAATCTCTCACTTATGGAACAAATCTGAGATCATTAGTTCCAAACAGGAAACATCCAGTGACATAAAATATTAATTTACAGAGACAGAAACTGCTTTGATGTTTTGTCACCCAGCTACTGGACTCTAGTTAACCCTTTACAATGAGACTTTTGTTCATAAGCTTATTTAGTAATGGTGGAGCTTTGATTCCTTAACTAGGTTTAAGAGATTCAATTAGTGAGTCTATCTTGCTTCCTTGCTCAACAGACTTTCTGATGATAATTTGTTTTATGTTATTTGGTCTTTTTGGAAATCCATGGCCTCCATGAGAACCACAATTTCCCTGGAACATGTTAAGTCACAAATACCTTTTAAGAGGCAGTTAGGTGTGCTAAGTTTAAAGTCTAAAGATAGAAGAGTTTCAATTCTGGCTCTCCCACTCACTGCTCATATAACCTTCAGATTAACCTTCCTTGGTCTCAGTTTGCTCATCTGTAAAATGAAGGGGATTGAATTAGTTGATCTCCCTATTTGAAGACTGGCAGCTCTCCTAGAGTTGGCAAATTGTGAAGGAGATTTAGCAAATGTACCCTATTTAGGGTCTTAAGCTTTTCTTTTAAGCTTGAATGATTTGGCAGGAATTCCTAAGGACATTTTTTGAGTAAACTAGTAATTTTTTTTTTTTTCCTAACTGAAGCATTGAGTTGACTGGTGCTTTCCAGTGCACAGCACAGTATCTTGATACATAGTGGATGCTTAATAAATGTTTATTGATTGGTTAAAACAGATTTGCTACCTTTGTCAACTGGGTAGCTTCAGCCCAAATAAACAAAAGATCTGAGATTCCCTGCTAACTTTGGTGGACTAGCTAATAAGATCATAAAAATTCTGGAATTTTAGAACTGAAAATGACTTTTGAGATCATCTAGTATAATGATTTCAAAATGATAATTTTTGAAAATGGTGTTCATAATGATGTGGTGACTTGTTCAGAGTTTTATATATATATATATATATATATATGTAGTAAGATTTACTATGAAGTGCTGTCACCCCCTAAAAATCCCACCCAATCTAGATATTCTTCTGTTTCCCTCTTTATTCCATAAAAGACTCAGATTGTACCTGAACTCCCTTATTTAGGCTCAGTGGGAATAAAAGGGTTAAAGCTGACCTACTTCAATTCAGGCAAAAACCATAACTTACCAAAATAAGAGAAATATCTGGTTACAAATTAACTTCTTTACTAAGCAGCTAGTTTTCCTTCCTTCTTACTAATGATTATAGCAGTCAATTTCCCCTTGCTTTTTTCAGATAGATTGGCCCACCTATAGATCTCTGGTGTTATTGTTTATTGTCACTTCTGACCTACTCTTTTTTTGCTCCATTTAGGATTTTCTTGGCAGATATTCTAGAATGGTTTGCCATTTCTTTCTCTAGCTCATTCTATAAATGAGTAGGCAGAGGCAAACAGGGTTAAGTGACTTGCCCAAGGTCACACAGCTAATAAGTAAAGCCAAGTCAGACTCAGAAGACTCATCTTCTTGACTATAGACCCAATATTCTATCCCCTGCACCTCCCAGCTCTCCCCCACTTACATGGTTCCAAATATGTGAACCTCACAAGGCTGATTTGCATTCTGTGGTCCTCAAGAAACTTCAATTACATTAGCATTGTGTAGTTTTAATGCTGGGATTTCTTCATTAACATTCAAAGATTTGATACTGTGGACGAATTCAGCATCTTTTTAAACATAGAAAGGAAAGGTAGACATAATGTAAGTGAATACAAGACCCTTCAAGTTTTGTTTTATCTACACAGGGCCAGAACAAGGGTTTTTTTTTTTTTTTCTATTTAACAGACTCTCATAGACCCATGCCTAGCTCTTATGTCTGATCATTCTCCGCCTAAGATAACCATATTTTAGTAGATTTGATTTCTCTTATATGTAACATGCCCTTTAAAGGGAGAGTGGTAGGGGAAAAAAAGGAGCTTTCCACAATGTTCTTAAAGAAAACCTCACTGGAGGCCTCTGCCTTTTGTTTAATAGTTACTTTCCTGAGCTGCAGGAATTTCTGTAGTCATAGAGAAGCTATCTGGCCCTGCTCTGCTCATTACAAACTGAAATCCCCGGGAGCAAGGAGCTGCAGTAACCTGTCTGAGAGGACAATGGCATTTAAACCTTGGAGTTAATGAGAAGTCCAAAGCGTACATTTGATAAGCTTTGTCATCCTTTTGTCTGCAGATCATAGGCCTTGCATTTTAATTTACTATACATAATGCTTTCTTAATGAGTTCTACTGCATAGCCATTGAAATATACTACAGCAGCTGCCTGAGTGATGATGGGAAAAAAATAGTTTATTTGATTTGTGTGATACTCTGTTCTGGTAACTAATATTTGTGGTTAGGCATAATAACGGTGGGGGGGGAGTCCTTTAGTATCACTGAAGATGGGCATAAAGCATTAAATCATCCCTCTCTCCTTCATACGTGTGAAAACTACTAATTAAAAGTTAATGGAATTGAATTTGAATGTTTGAAAGTCTCTATATACTTCTGGTTTGCTCAATAGACTATGGCTTGATTTGTACTGAAAAGTTCATATTAAGTCAATACAATTATCAAAATGATTTTAAAGTGAAAATTGAGGCTTCACAATATTGTCTCTAGACTTCTTGTAAAGCCTTGCTTCCAAAAAGAATTCTTGGGTTGGAGGGGTAAGGAAAGAGAAAATTGAATAGAGAAAAGTCCTGAAATAGTAGAGTCTGGTCGTAAAGTGTCAGAAAGGAGAATGCTATTAATTTGTAATGCTTAAAAATAATAATGTACCCACAGTTCTGGTGAGAGCACTCAGTATTGTCTTTTTAGTACAAGAAGCATGTAGATGATAGAGCACTGGTCTGGGAGTTTTAAAGACCTGGGTTCAAATCCTTCCTCAGACATTTATTGAACATGTCATTAAACAAAGTAAATAACTTTCCATTTTCACTAACCTCCCTATTCTCTCAGGAAACAAACCTCTGCATGATAAGGTGGATATGAAAGGGCACCAAGACTGTTATCTAGAGCTTTGGAAACTCAGGGGGAGATCCAAGGCAAGGAGTAGGATCATAGAGAAGATAACATAGAGAAGATAATGTCCATCCTGAAACTAAAGGATGGGAAGCTTTATTTTTTCTGTCAAGGGCCATGCAAAATTATCAACTTAACAATTAGTTTGCTATATTTGGTCAAACATTTAATTAATTTAATTAATACACTTAAAAAATTCCTTAGATTTACTGATTTTCTAGTTTCACCTGTGGTTGATGTGGCAGCACCAGACCAAATGATTTCTCCAGCCTTATGGGGTCAGGGCCCAAACTTCTGCTGTAATTTATAAGAGGAGTAGGTATTTGGTATATAATAGGGAGCATTCTGGGGAGAAATAAACAGAGAAATAGAGTGTGTTTGTGAACAGTAATTAACCCTATTTAACTGAAACTGGGGGTGTATGAAAGGAAACTATGGAACAAAAGAGTGGAATGATATTCGATTATTTTTTAAGCCTTTTTCTTTCAGAGTTAAAGCATTTTAAGTCTTTCCTTATACCCTTCTCTTTAGTAAGTTTTTGTGTGCACAAAATATTTGTTTTCCAGGGTACAGCTTAGTCAGTGAACTGTCTTCCTATTATTGTTATCTAATACTGCCTCAGTTTGGAAACTCAAAAGTATTTCTCCCAACACAGCTTCATAGACTATTAGGGTCATAACTTAATGAACCATAAGACTTATCAAGGTCATTGTATATGTTAGCAATGATTAAAAGAGAAAAGGAAGCATGTGGAATTTTGATTATTTCATTCAAAACCCAAAATTGCTCAGGAACTCGTAAATTATTCCTGTTTAATGTTTATGGAGATAATTAGAGAAAGATTGCTTCAAAGTAATAACTGTTATAAAAATGAGACCTTTTTAAAACCCTGATTTATAAAGCACTCATTTGCCTTCAAGAATTTTGGGGGCTGATTTATAGGTTGATTTACCATCTGTCTCCTCTTGGCAAAACAAAGGAGAGATGGCCAGAAATTATATTTAGGAGCAGGATTGAAATATTAATTGTATATTTTACATTAGTAGGAAGCAGAAGGAGATATTGTTTGCCTGTGTCCAAGAATGATGTTTTGACAGAGCTTGGTTTTCAGTTTTATTCTTTGTGAATTTTTTTTTAAGGAGGAAAGTTTTGCCTCAAGTAAGCAAAATATGTGGCTATAAAAAAAAACTGTTAATAAAAGACTTAATTAAAGGTGTTTTTGAAACTTACAGTTAATATATATTTAGTCTACATATTGGAATGGGCTAAAAATCTGGGACATATTCTCCAAAGATATGCTAGGACGTCTTATCTATCTTCATTATAAACTTTGCTGAACTACTGATGAGTCATAGATTTAAACCTGAAAGAAGCTTTGGAAATGATCAAGTCTTCTTCTCAAGATGGGGGAATTGAGGCTAAGAAACATTGTGACTCACCTAGGGTCATAGATCTAGTAAAAGTATCTGAATCAGAATTTGAACTAAGTTCTGACTCTATCTAATATGCCACTAAGTGACTTATAGTGGTCATTCATCAAAAAACCTTTATTAAGCACTTAATATGTACCATATGCATTGCTAAGTATTACACATAGAAAGGAAGAAAAAGCAAGAGAAAGTAAAGAGAAAAACAACAGGAAAAAAATTCCACAAATGAAGATAGTTTAGTTATGGGAGGTTGAGAGAGGAAGGGTATATAGATTAGGATTGGAAGGTAGTTAGAGATAGAATGAAATCCCAACAAAGAAGGTGGAATTTGAGCTATGTTTTTTTAAAGGAGCATCCATTCTTTTTTTTTTTTAGTTTTTTTTTTCCTAAGGCAAATGAGGTTAAGTGGCTTGCCCAAGCTAGGTAATTACACAGCTAGGTAATTATTAAGTGCCTGAGACCGGATTTGAACCCAGGTACTCCTGACTCCAGGGCCGGTGCTTTATCCACTGGGCCACCTAGCTGCCCCAGCAGCTTCCATTTTTAAAAAAAAAATTGTATTTTTCTCTATTACATATAAAAGCAATTTTTAATTATTATTGAGTCTTAAAGAAAGATGAATTAGGGAGAACATTCTGGGCATTGGGGAAAGCCAATGAAAAGGATTATAGTCAACAAATAGAATATCTCATTTAAGAGATAGCAGAAAGGCAGGTATTGCTGTATTACAAAGTATGCTGAGAGGAATGAAGTGTAAAAATATTGGAAAGCTAGAAAGGGGTATAATTGTGAAAGGTTTTCAATATCAAATGAGGCATTTTATATCTGATCCTGGAGGTGACAGGAGGACACAAATTCATTGTGACTAAATTTTACTGAATGACTAAATCTGTGATTTAAGGAAAACCATTTAAGCTGTTGAGTGGAGGATGGATTGGAGTGGTCAGAGAGAGACTTGAGGCAGGGATACTTAGATCACCAGTAAGGTGCTGACACCCTGAAAGTCTCTCTTCAGAAATTTAGAATTGATTATGTAGCATGGGAGACACTGCTACAGGACTGCCCTCGTTAGGGAGCAGCTCAAAGGAAATGTGAGATATGTAAGTTCAGAGTAAACACCCTAGGTGTTCCCATGGACTATTTGTGCCTGACCTGTGGTAGAGCATTCTGAGCTCTTATTGGTCTGATCAGCCACAGTTGGACACATAATTTGTCTCTAACTTAGTGATGTTATTTTGGTCTTCTTCAATCACGAAGGACAAGAACCAAGCAACCAATGACAACCTGCATCAGATTGCTAACTGTAAGTAGAGAAAAAAATGATATTGTGAAGATAGACATGATAAGACTTGGTAAGCTTTTGGATGTGGATCTAAATTGAAGAGCTGAATCAAGGTTGACATAAAGATTGTGAGCCTGGATAACTGAGAGGATGCTGCTGCCTACCATAGTAATAGGAAATTTTCAAGAGGGGAGAGGTAGGGTGAAAAAAGATAATGAATTCTGTTTTGTAGATGTTGAACTTGAGATGCTCATGTGAAATTTGCTTCAAGGTGGTGATGCCAGATTGACTTCCAGTTTTTACTCTGATTTATAATGAACTAAGACCATACATGAGTTTATTTACACTTTGTTGTGTCTCAGTTTCATTGTCTTAATAAGTGAATTAAGCCAACATTGATCATAAGTTACTAGTATAACCTCATAGGATTGTTGTGTATATCAAAGGATATATCTCATATAAAGTATTTTGCAGACTTTAAAGAACTATGTAAATGAGAGCTCTTATTAGCTATGAATCAACTTCATGAAAAATTGTGGGCAAAATTTTTTATAAACTTTAAAAAGCTATTTCAGTGTGAACTGGTATGTTTTGAATCAGATTCCTTCTTCCGATTTAACATCCTCTTTACTTCCTAGTAAGAAGGATATAGTCAACAACTACCATCTCCTTAAGAGTAAATATTTCCAGACATGGTATAACTAACTGGTCACTGAGGTTGCATGTCCAAATTATTGATGAAGTACATACACATGACTGTCCATCATCTCTAGGTGTTAATTGTACCATCTGTCTCAGATTCTAAGCCTATTGGGAGGTCCTGTTTACAAAATTAGATTTTGTAAAACACCTAGTGCTCATCATCTGTTTCTCATCCTTGGTGTTAGACTGTGATGCTACTGATGTGAGGTGATGCTGAAAGGACTGGGCACAGACCCAAAGTGCCTTTCTGTGGACACTCAACTGAGGTGTGAGGCTGCAGCCAGTACATTGCATGGTACTTCGCATGCTTCTGCCTCTTAGCATTATGTTTCTCTTTTATCTTTGGTCAGGAAAGAACTGACTTTTCCTATGGCTGCAGAGTGGACTAGTCACTGGATCTTGCTCATCCACTAAGTTTTTCTCTAGTGGTTTTTTGGTGGATCCAGATGTCCAGACCCTTTTGTGATGTCAAACTGTGGATTTTCCTTCCTCCCCTTCTGCCTCTGTCCCCACCAAAGTCCATTCTATGACATAATTTTTAACAAATAAAATATAACAAATCAATAATAACAACAGAGTTTTGCAATTTATTGATCTAAATTCATCTGTATATTAATAAAGCTCTGTAATCTTTCTCTTCTTTTGCTTTTATTATTATTTTTTCTACAGAATTTTGTGATCAGTACGTTAACTAGTCTTCTGGCTGTGCTCATCTTTTTTAAAAAAAATCACTTCATGTATGTCTTTCTATTTTTCATTGTGTGTTTTAAAATTGTTATCTTATAGTGCCAAGACATTCCATTTTATCTATAGCACAATTTATTCAATTAAAAGCCATTTGTAATTAGAGATTGTTTTCTGTTGCTTTTTTTTGTGCTGCTTTATATAATAAATCAAAGATTTTTTTAAAAAAAATATTGCTCTCTTTATTTTTATATCTTTCATTCTTGCTTTTGGTGGCCCTGCCTTCCCCTAAATTTTTCTCATGACATCCTTGTCTTTTATGAGACTTTTCACAGGTATTTCCTTTCTGATGAGTCAGATTCTGCTTTCTTTCTCCCCTCAGTGAGCCACTTTGTCTAGTCTTCAAATATTATAGAATTGTTTGATCTATAATTACTTTTAATAAGCAAAATGAGAAATAGCCAAGAAGTTTCCATCTGAAAGAGTGTAGTTTGCAAAACTGAACCTAATTAAATTATAATAACTAACTAACTAAATAATAAAAATACAATGTAACATAGATAATAAGTTATGGTTTTCAAAATGACTGGCTTTTTTGAGGTGTGTGTGTGTGTGTGTGTGTGTGTGTGTGTGTGTGTGTGTGTGTGTATGTGTTTGTGGCAGGTAAGCAAACAGTGTAATATAGTGAAAAGAATGACATGTAGTTTTTATCTTTACTTTTACAACATTCAATTCTATGTATCCATGAGCAAGTTAGCCTGATTCTTTTATCCCTCATTTCCATTTCTGAAAAATGGGGATAGCATTATGTAATGTAATGGATTGCTCTGGGGAAAAAAAGCTTTCAACATTAACAGTGTTATATAAACATGAGTTAGTCCGTTTATTGCATTTGATGATGAAATAATTGACATAGTATTCATTAGTACAAAAAAGCTTATCATGGCTACTCAATTCAGGTTTTACTATAACTGGAACATACACATTTATTTCTTGTCTTAAATCTTATTTAACTCTTCATTTTCATTGGGATTTAGAATATAATAGCAAAAAAATAGCAATGTGGCATGACAAGAAATAGGAAAGTATAGATCTGTTCTTGTTACTGAGTATGGAGAGCTAAGGTACAAAGAGAGAATAAATTATTTATGGGGACAACAAATTATTTATGGAGAAAATAGGTATCAAGACAGATTGAAACATAATTTGAGCCTAATTTGAGTGCCAGGTATACATTGTGATCTTCTTGGGGACCAAGATGGACATTTTTTGTTTAAGGGAAATAGGTATTATAGGTATACTTCATTTTAAAGAGTAGATATGAATCTGAAAAGTAGTATATGGATCACATTTTAGTAACTTGAATTGTATCTTAAATTTGCTAAACAAATTGGTTGTTAAAGGAATTCTTAGGGTGAAGCCTTTTGTAAACTGAGGAATTCATTTGTAGTGTAAAATTCAAGTGAAGAAACATTAGTCAACCGCTTACATTCTGCATTTCTGAATAGAAATACAAAAATGGACTAGGTCCTGACCTCAAGGAAATTACACTCATCTGCAGATGTGGTGTTTTTTTTAAATTTTTATTTGCATATGATTTTGTTTTGGAGGGTTTTTTGTTGGCTTGTTTGTTTTGCAACTAGAATCCTCATGTGCTACTAAGTATGGAAGCAACTTTTTTGTTTTTGTTTGTTTGTTTGTTAAGATTTTTCAAGGCAATGGGGTTAAGTGGCTTGGCCAAGTCCACATGACTAGGTAATTATTAAGTGTCTGAGGTTGGATTTGAACCCAGGTACTCCTGACTCCAAGGCCGGTGCTCTATTCACTGTGCCACCTAGCTGCCCCCACTTATATGTTTTTGCTACAGAGTGTGTGTCCTTAAGCAATTTCCACAATTAGGAAGAGACTTAGACCAGGCAGAGTTTTATATGAATTTGACTTTTTATCTGTTTGATTTGGAGATGAAAAAATTATGAGAGGAGATTATATCTCAAAAGAAATTGAGTCTTAAGAAGGAGGGATGAAGTCTATATAAGAGTGTATGTAATTTGGCATTAAGAAGCAGAACAGGAAATAAGAGACTGGGAGGAAGGAGACTGCAGGAGGAATTTATGCATGCTTTGACTGTGATAGACTCAAAAGAAGAGGAAATATGACTCTATATAAATATTAGCATGCTAGATGAGTGAACTGAGGGTACATTGGCAGCAAAATCTTGAAGTAATAATATTATTTTATGATATTAGCCTTTGATAGATGCACATTAGCAGTGCTCTGAGCTCTATCTTTTTGTGCTAGATTTTTGTGTGATCTTTGTCTTATGAGTAATAGAGAATCAAAGGACATTCAGTGGAATTAGTCACTGAACTGGCTTTTTTGGTTGCTGGCCAGGATTTGGGATGTATGGCAAAGGCAAAGAGAAATTAGTCACAAAAACTCTAAGACAGACATGGATATACAACAGAAAAGTTGTATAGGCCCAGCCTACAAATTAGGAGACATCTGTTATTAGTCACCATCCCTGCTGTTCTTTCTTTAAAAGGTCTTCATTTACTCTTCTGTGGTTGTTTGGTTGCTGGAGAAAGTCAAAATGTGAAAAAAAAAAATGACCAAAGACATCGTAGAGGAATTTTCAAAGTAAGAATAGTGATGCTTGTTTTTTGGGGGGTGGGGTGGGAATATTTACATAGTTTGGGCTTTCTAAGATAAAATTATGGAGTAGAATAATCATTGCCAAATATAAACTACAGTTTATTCTTAGGCAGTGACTTCCCTGCAAAGCTCATAAAATGCCTTTATGGGGAGAGTTGGTTGTAAAATGCAATGTAAAGGAAGAGATTAAAGAGCAAAGGTTAACATGGAGAAGAGGGGGAAGGCTAAAGTGATATATGTGAGAAGGCCAATGAAAAATCAGTTCTTTTTTAAGGTCAAAATGTCAAATACAGGGAATAGGACAAATAGGGGAGAGTAAAAAGGCAGAAGGAAAGGATAGGGAAATATGAATTGGGAAATAGTTATAAATCAGAAGGTTAAGCTTTAATTTTATTTTTGGTAGTTAATGGTCCTTTGGGATTGACCAGATCAACTTAGAAAGTACTTTTACTCAACCAAAGGATATAAGATTGCATCAGTGTTAAAAGGCAAGATGATTGTAAATTTGATTTTTTTCGTCATGTAACCTGCTATTAAAGTATCTCAAAACTTTCTTGTTGATGAAGCATAAAACTAACATGAATTATTCTTGGGCTTAAATGTATTGATTAAAATATACAGAGAAGAAAAAGAGATCAATTATTCTAGTACTGAGGAGATGGAAAATTATTTTAAGAAGTTTCACCAAAAAAGGGGATCATAGGAATCACATTTATTTATTTATTCATGAAATGCAAAAAAGTCCTGATTAGTGTGAATAATGAATCCTTTAAAGTGTAAATATATATATTTGAATTTTACACTATTCGATGTTATAATTGTATAAAATATGATAACTGTTTCCAGCCCAAATGAAACCACAGTGCAAAGTATAATGCTAACACTTCACAGGATTTGTTAGTTATACTAACCAAAAACATTGCTATATCGATAGAGTACCTGGATATAGAACATGGTCCTTCCTCTCAAGAACTTATACATTAATTTCCAAATTAGAATATTTTTCTATTTTACAATTTATGATTTTTCACTAATTCAAATCACAAATCCTTTCTATGCACCTAGTTATGTGGTCTTTCTTATTTTTGGCGGGTGAAGAATATCATCACCTAGGAACCAACCATTTGTTGCTAAGCCTCTTCAAACTTAGCTTGGGTGGTCCACAGGTAACTAGCAACCAATCCATTTCTGGATCCGTGATAGACTTTCCTTCTTGCTAGGACCTGTCAGAAGTTGTATTCATCTGGTCTAATCCTTAAGAATCTAGATTCTCACATTAATGGCACAGTGAGACACCAGAATAAGAATTTACATGTATGCATACATGTATGTATGTGTATATGTTAGATCCTGTCTATAGTCAGGATTTCAATTCTTTTATCACTCACCTTCTTTTTAACTCTTCAAGTTAGCTTCTGTCCTATCCCTAATCAAACTATTTCTTCAAAGGTCACCTGTGACTCCTTTATTGCCCAAACCATCAACTTCTTTTTTTCATTCCCTCATTGCAGTATTTTAATGTTTTGAGCTAACCACTGCTACTGCATCCTTTTCTCTGTTTTGATACCAAACTACCACACTCTTAAGATGCTCCTAAAAATACTTTATTTTTCTGCCAGACTGATTCATCCTTTTGCCTAGATCTAATTAGATCACCCCTCTGCTACAAACTCTTTGAATAGTTCCCTATTGCAGCATGGTATGGAGAACTGACCTTTGAAATAGGAAAACCTGAGTTCAAGTTCACTTTCTAACCCAATGTCTGTGTGATTTCGGGGAATTCTTTTAATCAGTGCTCCAACCAACTCTCTAAGACAGGGGTTCTTAATTATTGTGTGTATCCTGGACTGCTTTAGCAGTGTTGTGTGGCCTTTGGACTACAGAATGATGTTTTTAAATGCCAAAGATCAAATATTCAACATTACAAAGGAAAACAGTTATAATGATAATAGCAATCAGAATATTTAAGGAAAAAATAAAAAGACTCCAATCCTCTTTGGTAAAGCCTCTTCTGCAATAAGTTCCCCGTATCAATGGAAGCAGAGGCTCAATCTCTGTCCCAATCATTGAATCAGGATAGACAACCCATGAAGGAAGAGGCCCTGCCCTACCTAAGCTTCATCTCTCTACCAGTATTTGGAAGATATTGGATCATTATAAAATGTTTATTGAATGAATTATGGAATAAATGAATGAGAAGGCCAAAGAGGAAATAATGATCCCTCCTTTGTGGAAGGAGTGGAAGGAGCTCTAGGCTGGGGATCAGTGTTCACATTCCAGCTTTGATATTTATTAGCTTCATAATCACTGATAAATCCCTTTAACTTTCCTGGTTTCCTTTTTATTAAATATTACAATTAATTTTTTTTGGTTATTTTTTTCACATTACTTCAATATTCTTGTAAAAGTAAACATAATTGGGGCAGCTAGGCGGTGCAGTGGATAGAACACTGGCCCCTGCCTGGAGTCAGGAAAACCTGAGTTCAAATTTGGCCTCAGATCCTTAATAACCTGTGTGATCTTGGACAAGTCGCTTAACCCCACTGCCTTGCAAAACCAACCCTCTCCCAAAATAAATAAAATAAAAAATAAGCATAATCCCCCCTCCCTCCACAAAGGTAGAAAAATCTCAAGAAAAATAAAATGAGAGGAAAAAACCCCAGTATGCTTCAATCTTTATTCAGATATCATCAGTTCTGTCTTTGGGATGGATCACATTCTTTATCATAAGTCTATCAGACAAGTCACTTCAATATTATTTTCCCCACAATTACTATTGCTAATTGTATTTTCCTCATCTTATTCCTCCCCACCTGCATTTATTCTGTTCTTTCTCTCCTTTCACCCTATCCCTCCTCCTATTGTATCTGACTACCCTCTCCCCCAATTTTCCCCCTCTCTTCTCTCACCTATAATACCTCTCTCCCTCTGTCCCCTTTCTCCCATTCCTTTCCTCTCCTATTTTCCTCTAGGGTAAGATAGATTTCTATACCCTATTGAGTGTGAATATTGTTTCCTCTCTGGACTACTTTTGATGAGAGTGTAGGCTTATTCATTCACCCTCACCTTCCCCACTTCCACTGCATTGCAAAAACTTTTTTGTGCCTCTTGTACATGTAATATCTTAGCCCATTCCACCTCTCCTTTCCCTTTCTTCCAGTACATTACTTTCTTATCCATTAACTCCATCTTTATAAGATATTGTACCTTCATACTCAACTCCCTCTGGTGCCTTGCCTATATATACTTCTTCTAACTGCCCTAATTAAATGAGAAAGTTCATATGGGTTATTGGTATCATCTTCCCATGCAGGAATACTCACAGTTCAACATCATTAAATCCCTCATAATTTGTCCTTTCTGTCCACCCTCTCTATGCTTCACCTGAGTCCTACATTTGGAGATCAAACTTTCTGTTCAGCTCTGGTCATTTCAACAGGAAAATTTGAAAGTCTCTTGTTTCATTGAAAGTCCATCTTTTCCCTCAAAGAGGATGTTCAGTTTTGTTATTAGTTGATTCTCTGTTGTAATCCAAACTCTTTGCCTTTCAGAATATCATAGTCTAAGGCCTACGAGCCCTTAATGTAGATGCTACTAAATCCCGTGTAATCTTGACTGTTGCTTCATGATATTTAAATTGTTTTTTCCTTGGCTGCTTGTAATATTTTCTCCTTGTTTTTGAAATTCTGGAATTTGACTATAATATTCCAGGGAGTTTTATTTTGGGATCTCTTTCTAGAGGTGATTGGTAGATTCCCTCAATTTCCATTTTTTAACCTCTGTTTCTAGAATGTCAGAGCAATTTTGCTGGATTATTTCTTAAAAAAATGAAGCCTAGCCTCTTTTCCTGGTAGCCTTATAATTTTTAAATTATCTCTCTTGGATCTGTTTTCCAGGTCAATTGTTTTTCCAATGAGATATTTCACATTTTCTTCTAGTTTTTCATTTTTTTGTTTTGTTTTATTGTTGATTGATTTCTCTCAAAATCATTAACTTCCCTTAGCTCCAATTCTACATTTTAAGAAATTATTTTTTCAGAGAGCTTTTTTGTCTCCTTTTCCATCTGGACAATTTTGCTTTTTAAGACTTTCAGTTCCTCTTTGGCCTTTTGAATTGCTTTTTCCATTTGACCTAAACTGGTTTTTAAGATACTATTTTCTATGGAATTTTCTTGTATTTCCTTCACCAAGCTTCTGACTTTTGTTTGCAAAATTTTCTTGCATTGTTCTCATTTTTCTTCCCAATTATTCCTAAACCTCCATTACTTGCTTTTCAAAATCTTTTTTGAGCTCTGCCATAACTCAAAACCCAATTTCTATTTTTCATGGAGGCTTTGGATATAGAAACTTGGACTTTGTAATCTTCTGAGTGTGTGTTTTGATCCTCCATAGGGCCAAAGTAATTGTCTATGGTCAGATTCTTTTTCTTCTCCTATTTGCTCATTTCTCCAACCTATGACTTGATTTTCACTCTGTAAGCTGCTACTTCCAGTTTTTGAGGGGTTTTGCAGACTGCTCTCTTGGCCTGTGCTCTGGTCTGTGGATGACCATAAGCCTCCTCTCTGCCCTGGAGCTGGGAGGAGGGTCCCTGCTCCTGGTGGTATGGGGACTCATACTGACCTGGATCTGAATCAGGGCAAAGCAGCAGAATCCTGCCCCAAGGAGAGCAGAGAGACCTCTGAAGCCTCCCTCAATCCCTCTTACCATTGGGGGACTGAGCACTCTGGAAGCTGCTGCCAGGTGGCTCCACAGACCAACCTTGGTTCCTGAACCAGGTCTTCACTGAGGCCTGCGCTGGCCTGGGCTCCGCACCCACTCTCGTGTGGCAGAGTTTTCCCCACTGATCTTCCAAGTTGTCCTGGTGATTTCTGGGCCGAGAGGTCTGCAAACTGACCTGTGGACTGTTTCTGCATGGCTGGAGCTACCTGGACTACACTGCATCCCTTTCTGACCCTGGTGGAACATACCCCTCCCATGGATCTTCCAAGTTGTCTCGGGCAGGAATATCATTTCACTCAGTC
Organism: Macrotis lagotis; assembly: GCF_037893015.1. NCBI lineage: Eukaryota > Metazoa > Chordata > Mammalia > Peramelemorphia > Peramelidae > Macrotis > Macrotis lagotis. The sequence continues at coordinate 762,934,426 of NC_133658.1, forward strand.
TTTCTGTGGGTTCGCCATCTAGAATTTGGTTGGAGTCATAATTTAATGGCATTTGGAGTGGTCTGGGGGGATGCTGGGATTTCCTGCCTTCTAGCTCTGCTCCCTGGCCTTGGTTTCCTTTTCTGAAAAATACAGAAAATAATACACAACTCACAGGATCATGGTGAGGAAGGTATTTTATAAATTTTAAAGTAGTTTATACATGTTGACTATTATTACTTTCCAAAGTAAGTATAATAAATGACCTATTTATGATTTATTTTTTTCCATGGTTCAATATCACTATTTATTCTCTCGATTCTTTACCTCTTGGATTAAAAAAAAAACAAATTCTTTTGTTATTTAATGACCTTTATAATCTAACTACAATCTCTTTTCCCAACGATTTTCACATTACTCCTTCTAATGCATTTCATATTCTTAACCAGACTATTGTATTTGCTATTCTCCATACATTTCATTCAACTTCCACTTTCATGACTGAATTCAGAGTAGCCATCATGTCTGGAATATTATCTCTCCTCACCTTGACCACATGGAATCCCTAGCTCCTTTGAAGCTCAACTACCTCCTCTTACAAAAGGTCTTTCTTGTCCCCTCCCAAGTGTACATTCCTTCCCCTTTTTAAAAATTACTTTTCATTTACGTTGTCTGTATATATGTTAACTTACTTGATTACATGTTGTTTCCCTCTAGATAAAATAAGCTCATTGTGGGAGAGGGCTGTATTTTTATTCTCAGTGTTCAGGAGAAGGCTTAGTACAAAGTACCTGCTTAATAGACAGAGATAGCATAGTGGGTGAAGTGCTGACCCCTTAAGTCAAGTGGACCTGAGTTCAAATCCAGTAGACACTTACTAGCTATATGACCTTGGGCAAGTCACTCCACCCTAATTGCTTCACATCCAGTGTCATCTCTAGTCATTCTGATTCATATTTGGCCACTGGACCCCAATGGTTCTGAAGGAGAATGTGAGGCTGGTGAATTTCCACAGCATCCCTTCACTCAAATCCAAATCATATACATGTCAAGGCATCACCTCCCTTTGTTCTTCAGGAATGAATGGCAAACATTGTTTAGTTGAACTGAGTTTAATATCCACTTAATTCATTAGAAAGACAAGATTCATCTTTTCAAGATAAAATAAAAATTTTACATTTTGATTTCAATAGGAAATTGTACCGCATGCTGCTTTTTATTTTTGTTGATAACATACCCAGTGGAAAAAGTTTGTTGAAAAACTTTCTCAATGAATACAAAGGACTGCATAGTATGTTCCTTGGCCTGTCCTTTGTTGTTATTTTTAAGTAAAGCCATCTGTCTGCTTTGTTTAAAATAAATGGATGAGTAAATTTGGGGATGGAGCTTTCAATAACAATGTGAGAATATTTGTTCTGGATAACAGATGATATTGTAGACTTCAGTATTTTGGAGTTTCTGGTGTGAGATTTATTTTTGGTTGTAGCATCAAATGTTTTGTGGAGGTGGTAACCAACAGTGCCATACTAGAAAATAAACTAAGAGTTCTAGCTGAGCAAACTGAATTAACAGGTATTAGAAAAGAATTTAGTGCCAAAAAGAAATCGATCATCCAGCAAACATTTATTCAACATTTGTACTGGACTGAGGAGGGGAGATACAAAGACAAAGGCAAAACAGACTGTGACCTCAAAGAGCTTATTTTCTATAGGTTATTTTCTTATTCACCCATCTCATCTTGCAAATGAAGATGAATGATGCCCAAAGGTGTCCAAGGTTACATAAGGAGTAATATCAGAGCTAGAATTTGAAGTCATATTCCCTTTCTCCAGTTTCAAGGTGCTTTCTAGTATATCACCGCCATTCCATAGAATGATATGTGCACAAAACTCCCAAATTTCATCATGCCAGACAAACTATAAATATGCATAGGCATATGGATATGAGTTCCATGTATGGGATAATTTAGTTGGCATGGAAGGAAGGAAACAATCATTTTTTAAGAGCCTAATATGAGACAGGCATGTTTTACAGTTATTATCTCATTTGATCCCCACCAGGACCCCGGTGACTTGCCCAGGTTCAAACAGCTATTGAGTATCTGAGGTCATATTTGAACTTGAATCTTACTGAGTTCTATTCCCAGTATCATCTGATAGCTAAAAGACTAATTCTGTCTAATGTAGAAATTCAGAGAGGTTTATTAGTGTTTTGGACTTGAGACATGATAATGCTATTGTCCTCTGTTCTGCAGGATTGATCCTGAGTATTATATTTTAAGATGCATATTGTCACACTAGATATTGTCTAGAAGAAGGCAAATGAAGGATGGAGAGGGAGCTAGAGAAGAAACTATTTAAGGATCAAGTAAAGGAAATTGGAATGTTTTAACCTAGGGAGTAGAGGCATTGGGGGACATGATTACTGTCTTCAGATATATGCACGATTATCCAAGAGGAAGAGGGATTTGAGATTTTTCGAATTCTGTCAGAGGGCAGAAATAGGAATAATGGGCAGAAACTGTAGAGAGGAAGACATAGACTGTAAGAGGGAAACTTCCTAACATTTGGAACTATCCAAAAGTGGAGTGGGATACCTTGGAAGGTTCTATGAGATCCAAAGGATTTTTGGAATGATGTAGAGGGGATTTTTGTACAGGTGTTTAGTTTGGCCTCTGAAGGTCCCTTCCATTGCTTAGATTCCATAATTCTACACTGTTCTTTAGGAATGACATTAGTCTGAATGTTCTCTTCCTTGGATTCTAGACACCACTAGCTAGCAGACACTATCTTTTATAGAGTCCCCAAGATATCTAGGTCACCCGCTCATTGATAAAGGTAATGCAGTATTTGTGATTAATACTGATCCATTCCCTTAGAGTGATTCTCTCTTCACCCAGTGACATTACTACAGTTCTTCCATGTCTGTCATGGTCAATTCCAAATGTCATTGCTTTCATGGAAACATCCAAACACCTCTTCCCTAATGTTCTCCTCCCTCCAAACTACCAAAATAGAAATGATTTCTTCTTCCCCTAAACTCCCATGGAACTTCATTACTCTTTTAATGCCAAAAAGGATTTGTCTTCATAACATACCTTTGAGTAGATAGGAAGCTAACAAGTTCTATGACCTCCTTAAAGAATTAAAATACAGGTGATTTTGAGCAGTCAGCATTTGGTTTCCTATTTCCTGTATCAAGCCAGGCAAACATTTTCAAATTAGAATGTTTCATATGCACTCAAAATGCTTTACAATATCACTTCTCAACACATTTGCTTCTAAGAGGAAATGTATTGCCAGCACATTTAGAACTGAGAACTGAACACATAATCTTTTTTTCACCAAAAGGCAGTTTTTCTCCTCATGATTTTCCTTTTCCCCCCTTTTTTTCTGGGGGGTGGGGAATAAGAACTACCACTTTTTTCATTTTTTTCTGAGTTAATAGCTTAGAATTAATAATTTCCCTCAACTCCCACATGTACTAAGTCTCCAAAACTTTCCTTCCTCCTTCCTTTGTGTTTTTTTTCCTTTTTTGCAAATAGAGTGCTTCCTCCATTCCTACTTTAATTGCTGCCAGTTCAGGTCCTTATCACCTCATGGCTCTCTTCTGAAAACATATGCTTATTGTCTCTTTGGACTTACATTTATTTATTATGCAGCAAATTTTGCACTTGTTGCCACATTAATATTCTTAAAACATCATTTTCATCACATCAACCTCTATTAAATATTATCAATGGACATTTATACCACTCTTTTAAAGTTTTAAAAGAACCTTACACCCATTGGTCAGTACAATACTGTAAAGTAGGTTCTTTAGGATTTACTTTCAGTTCTTATATGTCAAGAGTTTAGATATGCTCTGGGTTTTATTAAACTCATTTTTAGATGATGAAGCTAAGAATGGATAACTGACCTAACCATAGTCAAATAGTGGTTAAATACCAGAGAACAGATTCAAATTCATATCTTCAAGACTCCAAGTCTCCCAGTTACATAGTTATATATAATAGATGTGGGAAAGAAATTGAATGTTCATCCACCTTGGGAATGATTTGAAAACTCTAGACATAATGAAGCATCCACTTTGGGAATGGTTTCAAAGCTGTAGACATAATGAAGTGATTGTGAGACCAACAGCCTTCCCACCTTTCCTGAAAATAGGTTAATTCTTACCAAGGTGGGAAAGAATTATATCCTATGAATGCATAAAATTAGTCTATTATAAATAGGTGTTGGCTTTATCTTCCCCAAGAGAAGAATGAATTTGAGTATGTGAAAGTAAGAAGAAACCTTCCAGTTTTACTAAGGGAAAATAGACATCCTTTTCCAGAAAAAAAAATATTCAATTAGGAAATGAAGAGCACTTTTCTCTTATTCCCTCAAAGAATAATGATGATGATGGTGATGATGGTGATGATGATTATTAATAATAATTATTTATACTATTTTGTTTTTTATGGGGCTCAACCTTTAAAACATATAGACTGTGTTATTTTCATCTCAAAATGAATACTATGAGTTGGATGGAAAAATTACTGTTATATTCATTTTACAGAAAAGAAAAGGGAAGTATGGAGATTGTCAGTTACCTGCCATCACAAACTAGCTTAGCAACTCAGGGCAGGAAATATGATGTAAATACACAAACACACATATGTATATACATATGTGTGTGTGTGTGTGTGTGTGTGTATAAATATATATATATATATATATATATATATATATGCAAAGTTGAACTTTTTTTGTTTTCATTAAGTAAGGGTGCAGTGGATAGAGCACTACCCCTTAGAGTCAAGAAAATGAAGCTCAAATTCAGTCTCAGACACTTGACTTATATTAACTGTGTGACTTTGGGCAAATCACTTAACCCTGATTTCCTCACATCCTGGACCCTCTCCAGTTATCTTGATTCATATCTGGCCAATGGACCCAGATGTCTTTGAAGGAAAAAGTGAGGTTAATGACTTAGCACAGTATCCCCTTACTCAGATACAAATCCATGTACTTGTCATGTCCTTGATATTGTGGTCTTTTTCAAAAATTAGGGACAAACAAACATTGTTATAAACATTAAGGAATAGAATTTTGTTCTGAATTTGAGTATATAGTATTTGAGACTGAAAAAAAGAAAATTGATGTTGTGGTTCAGTGGAGAAGAAAATAAAACAAATAAGCTTCCATTGCTGGTATGGTTCTTTTGCCATCAGCACCTTGCACAATGGACAGGAATTTCAAGATTGTGTTGTGTCTTGTTGAAATCAGCACAGAGAAAATGCTAAATACCCACATGGTTTTCTTGATGCCTCCATTATCACTAATTTCTTTAATTGCTCATGAAATTGAAGCCACCTGGACATAGCTAATATGCTAACTAGAAGTAAGTCTAAAATGATTCATATAAAGAATATATCCACCACTTCACATTACATTTTGTCACTATAATAAATGGTTTCTAGTTTAGACTTTAGAAATCAATTCACCAGGCAAGAAGTAGGACAGATAATAAAACTCTGACTCTGTAAATTTATGGAAAGAGTTTATTGTCTTGTTTTTTAATGCATTTATGCATTGATCCAATTTATTTTGTTTAGAATTTTTTTAAAATGTGCTTTTGTCTGAAGTTGGATTTATTTTCCTGGTAATTCTAAAGGAAATCTGTAGAGTATCATTACAGTTGTTCATCTCATCATACAGAATTTAAAAGAAGAGTAGATCAATGCATAAAAAGCATAAAATGGTTCTACATAATGATTCAGTCCTTTCTTTTCTAGTCAGGGATGTTTAGGTTGGTTGTTTGGAGGCTGGGTGGATCACTCATTAAGGGTTAGGTAACTAGGGTGCTGGGTTACTTGGCTCCCAAGTGATCATGGAGACAGGATCAAGAGGCATAGCAAAAACATTACAATCAGGAAAGAATGTGACCTTGTGTGGAGCCCTCAAGTGACCTGGAGCAATGAGATACAGAATCAGAAATAGCAATGGATACCACCAAAAGAATATATATATACATCTTGAAAGAATATAGACAAGCATTGATTTTTTGATATTTTATTTTTACAAATACTGGTTATGGAAGTTTTTCAACATTCATCCATATGCATATTTTAAGTCATAAAATTTCCTTCTACCCTCCTCTCACTGGCAAACATTCAGATTAACATTGTACATACATATTTGTGATAAACATGTTTACAGATTAGTCATTTTTCTGTATAATGAATTAGGATTAAGGGAAAGAGATATGTAAGAGATAGTTTTTATTAAATGTTCATCAGATTCTCAAGGGGTTTAAAATTTTTTTTTGGTTTTGTTTTGCTTTTCTTCCTCTGGATGGGCATAGTATTATCCAATATGGTTGTCAGCTGCTTCCATCAAGGTTGATCATCTCACAATATTGTTGTTAATGTGTACATTTTTCTCTTGGTTCTGCTCCCTTTACACAGCATCAGATCTTGTAAGTCATTCCACATTTCTCTAGAATTTGACCATTTATGATTTCTTACAGAACAAAAATATTCCATAGTATTCATATACCATAACTTGTTTAGCCATTCCCCATTGATGGGCATCTCCTTCAATTTCCAATTCTTTGCCACTACAAAAAGAGTTGCTATGAAAATTTTGGAACATGTGGCACTTTGCCCATTTTTTATGATTTCTTATGGATATAGGCCTAGAATCAGGCATTGGTTTTTGAAGACAGACTGAATCATGAAGATCAATCACTGCTTCTATAGGCCTCCTTTAATATGAGGAAGAGTCCTATAATGGAATAGACATAGATTGATGACAGAAGTACATTCTAGAGCATAATCTACTGAATGTCACAATTCAATTCATAATGCTCCCTGAGAAGTTTTATAAGAAGATGGCAGCCCATGTACATGATAGACTGCCATTTTGCCTATGACTGTTGACAAACAAGAAATGTACTTATCCAGAGTGAAGTGAGGGGAAATTCAAAGCAACTTTCTCTAATAACTTGATTTTCTGAAAAAAAAAACAAATTAGGAAGCATTCTATGGCCTGGTTTGGGAATATAGGTAGGTAGTAATTGCTTTCCTTATCTAGCTTTTTTGTATTCTACTGTTCCAGTTTTAAAATCACTTGTATCCCTGTGACCCCAATAAGACTTTCCAGTAGCTCATGTGACTATAGAAGAGCCTATATGTGGCTTAAATTCAGTTATTCTAATAGTCTGTGACTTAGAACATTGCTTAGTTGGGAGTCGTTTTGTAACAATTAAGATTAATAAGGTTGCTATTAAGGAAATTATAGAATCTTAGAATTGGAAGGATCCCAAGTAATTAGCAACATCTCAGATAAGTGGTCATTGAGCTCATGATTCAAAGTTTCCATTGAGGGAACAACTCACTACCTTCCAAGGTAGCCCATTCCACTTTTTGACAAGTTTGATTGTTAGAATTCCCTTTTCCCTGAATCAAGATTAAATCTATCTTTCTGACGATTCTTCCTATTTCTTCCCACTTAGGCCCAGAAGAAATTATTTGGGGGGGGGGGGTCAAAGGAAGGATGTTACCTCTGAAACTTTCTTTTTCTCTCTCCAGTGTCTAGACTGTGTAAAGACTTTAGCTTTCAGGCTGGGTTTCAGAAATACACCTTAGTATTAATATATTCTTAGATGGTGAGGTCCTTCTGTCTTTCAGGGGTGAGGGGGTGTTCCAAGGCAAAGGGGTTAAGTGACTTGCCATGGTCACACAGTTAAGAAAATATGAAGTGTCTGAGACCAGATTTGAACTCCCCCTGACTCTTAAAGCCGGTGCTCTGTCCATTGAACCACTTACCCACCCCAAAGCATTTCTTTTGATTGATTTATATCCATTTATGTATATGTATAAATGTGTGAATGTTGTATCCAACTCTTTGCAACTCCATTTGGAATTTTCTTTTCCAGTTCATTTTACATTTGACAAGCTAGAACATGTTTGGGGCTGTATTTCCATTCAGGTCTTCCTGTTTCCAGGCCTGGTCCTCATCCACTGTGCCACCTAAATGTCTGTGTATATATGTATATACACATATATTGTTATTATATATAATTTCATATTTATTTTTCATTCACCCATTTCTACATGGTGTCTTTTGTTAAGTTTCATTTACCTTAAACAAGAGGTGATTCATGTTCATCTTTGTATCTCCAGTGTCAGATATGTTTAACAAATCCTTATTAATTGGTGTATGTGAGAGCATTGTAGGGTCCTAAAGAGAACAGCTGCACCAAAGATCTGGAGATTTTATTCTTTAATCTTTCTTCTTTAATTTGAACCCCGTGAAATGATTCAAGATACTTCATTGTCTGAGTTTCAGAATCCTCATCAATAAGAAGGTTAGGAAGGAATGACAATTAAAGTGAGTAGGAAAGAATTTCCTAAAGTTCCTTCCAGCAAATCTTGCAGAAGAATGTTTTTTTCTTAATTAAACCTCATAGTAGATAGTGATAAGAGAGTGGTCACTGTGCTATTGGTCCTGGACAGCTGCCTGGTGTTCTAACATGGAGTCCTCTTTTTCCTGGACAGATCCTTCATAAGTTCTTTAGCACATTACAGAGTCATGTATCATCTCAATATCCCAAATTATTTTTAACATGAAAGTTGAGCCTTGAAAACAATGGATTCCCTGGAAACTATGTCATTCTTCTAAACTTCCTGCACTTTCTGAGCAGGTTTCTGGAAGTAGAACATTAAGTTGAACCCATATTTAGGAGTTCTTTATTTATAGGTCACAGAACAGGAAAATATCTTAGACATCTTCCAGTTTAATTTTTTTTTTATTTTGAATTCATAGTATAGTTGAGGAAACTGAAGCTCATAGAAGCTGTGTTACTTTTCTGAGCTCACACAAGTAGCCAATCTGAGCTTTGAATTCATTAGGCTTTTACATAGGCCACCTCAGATTGTGGGAAATTTGAAGAAAGCATCATCCAAAAGTCCCATTGTTTTAAAACTTAAGCTTATGTGAATATATGCAGTTATAGCTTACAGTTGAAATGGAGTCTATCAGGAAGAGGGTAAATGGTAATTAGTTTGGAAAAAAGGGATCAAATCTTTCATTAATTGGAGCTCCTAACCTGATAAAAACCCAAAGATTTGAAAGTTGGAATTGATATAAAACCAGTGATAACTTTTTTAAATCAACTTTACCTCAATTATTCTACTCTAGAAAAATAAAAAAAACCTAATTATCAAGTGGTTTAAGTTTAAAATTATAACTTATTGTTGGTAGTATAAATAAGGACTGAACCATTTTTGCTTTTTTCTCAGTAACAATAATTGTAAATTTAGCCTAAGTGCTTATTTCTGCATTACATCTTCAGCTAATAACTAAATTTAATAGCATCTTGAAATCAAATACCCTCATTGCTCAAACTGTAGCATGTATGCTAAATTTGTAAGTTTATAAAGAGCTTAATTGGAAAAGTAATTTTTTTTAGAATTTTTTTAAATTTTACTTTATTTAAGGCAATGAGGTTAAGTGACTTGCCCAAGGTCACACAGGTAGGCAATTATTAAGTATCTGAGACTGGATTTGAACCCTGGTTCTCCTGACTCCAGGGCCAGTGCTCTATCCACTGTGCCATCTAGCTACCCCCTAGAATTTTTTTTAAATTTATTTTTATTAAATATATTATTTGAGTTTTACAATTTTCCCCCAGTCTTGCTCCCCCCCCCTCCCCATCAGTCTTTACTTTGTTTCCATGTTGTACCTTGATCCAAATTGGGTATGATGAGAGAGAAGTCATATCCTTAAAGAGAAGAGAATTCTAAGAGGTAACAAGATCAGACAATAAACTATCTGTTTTTTTTCTAAATTAAAGGGAATAGTCTTTGCACTTTGTTCAAACTCTACAGCTCCTTATCTGGATACAGATGGTACTCTCCTTTGCAGACAGCCCAAAATTGTTCCCCATTGTTGCACTGATGGAATGAGCAAGTCCTTCAAGGTTGAACATCACTCCCATGTTGCTGTTAGGGTATACAGTGTTTTTCTGGTTCTGTTCATCTCACTCAGCATCAGTTCATGCAAATCCCTCCAGGTTTCCCTGAAATCCCATCCCTCCTGGTTTCTAATAGAACAATAGTGTTCCATGACATACATATACCACAGTTTGCTAAGCCATTCCCCAATTGAAGGACATTTACTGGATTTCCAATTCTTTGCCACCACAAACAGGGCTGCTATAAATATTTTTGTACAAGTAATGATTTTACCCTTTTTCCTCATCTCTTCAGGGTATAGACCCAGTAGTTGTATTGCTGGGTCAAAGGGTATGCACATTTTTGTTGCCCTTTGGGCATAGTTCCAAATAGCTCTCCAGAAGGGTTGGATGAGTTCACAGCTCCACCAACAGTGTAATAGTGTCCCAGATTTCCCACATCCCTTCCAACAATGATCATTATTCATGCTGGTCATACTGGCCAAACTGAGAGGTGTGAGGTGGTACCTCAGAGAAGCTTTAATTTCCATTTCTCTAATAATTAATGAAAAGTAATTTTTAAAAAATATCTTTGAACATGTGTACATGCTTATGTTGTCTTTCTGCCCAGTCTATTGTTTGGTGCCTTTCCTTTGAGAAAACAAGATTTACAGATTAAATATCTTTGTAAAAAAGTTAAATTGAATATAAAGTATCCTGAGGAATAATTGCTTTTTTGGTAATCTCCAAGTTGACTTAGCAAATGAGAAGGAAGTTTGACTGTTATGGTTGCCTGAAAACATGAAGTTTGATGCAAGTTTAACTCTTTGTGTAGATCCACAGTTGAATGCTTGGTATTGTTTGTTTTATTTGAATTGAGAATTTAATTTGGTTCTTTAATCTTACCTTCCCCCTTTGGCCATTGGTAAATCTCATTTTGGTGGAAGCTGTTCTAAGTAAGGAAAGTTCATCTGTATCTCATTACAGTGAGGTCAAGCAAAAGATGAAATAACGAATTTCATCCTGGACAAATACTGACATAGTAATACAGAAAAACAAGGGAAAAAGCAGGTTTTTTGTCTAGTTCCTCTGAGATAGCTTGGCAACACCAGTTAGCCCAGCTACTTCAGCAGCTTTATTTACTGGTATCTGATGGCAGTGTGTGGTATAGTGAATAGAAGGCTTGACTTGGAATCAGGAAATATTGGGTCTACACTCCACCTTTCACAAATGAGTAGAATGTAAGTTCCTTGAAGGAAGGGAAGAAAGGACTGTTGAGGTTTTTGTCCTTGTAGGTCCAGCATTTAGCATAATTCCCTGGCTTATAGATGCTAAAAAATAATTTCTGAATTATATTAGTAGCCAATCTGAGGCAGTTCAGTCTATCCCAATTGAGCCTTTTTTTCCTCATCTGTAAATTGGACTATTAGTAGCGCTGTCTTTACTGCTCCATAGTTACAATGATGAATGTGATTTGTAAACAATAAAGCATTATATAAATGCAAGTTATTATGTGATCTGAGGAGAGAGAAACAAGATTTAACCTATTTTGATGCTTGAGAGTACCTTAAGATTGTTAGTCATATTCTGGTTTCTTCTTCAATCCAACAGAGTAGAATAGAAGGATCAATGACTCTAGACTCAGAATACTGGCATTATGGTCATAATTTGAAGCTTATGTGATGATGGTGCAACTAGATGAAACTTTTTTGTATGTCCTTTTTCTTATTTATCTCATGGGTGGATAAGGCATGATGGATTAGCTGTGTAAAGTGACTTCTAACTCCTAAGACTTCATGATTCTGTGATTTAATCTGATCCTTTGGAATACCTATAGCCTTTATATTTCTTATAGACTTACTACATTCCAACTCATAAATGTTTGTTTATATGGCTTATTTATGAGTCTTAATAGATCATAAGCTCTCTTTAAAAAAGGGTGTGTGTCACAGTTATCTTTGTATTCTCCTGTCTCAGTGACTTATATTGACATAATAAATAAATGGATGCTGATTGAATGACTGACAATGATGTGGCCAAAATAACAAACTGAAGAGAAAACATTTCAAGCTGTGACTATGTATAGATCTCTGTCTCTCTGTCTTTCTCTCTGTCTCTCTCTGTCTCTCTTTCTCTCTCTGTCTCTGTCTCTCTCTGTCTGTCTCTCACACACACACACAAACATATATGCATGCATCTATACTTTTCCAGATACTTTCAGCTAATCCATAATGTCTGTAACATCCTTAGACATCTTAGACTCTTGCTCTATGTTAATCAATTAAAAATACCCTAGAGTAGTCCTCTCTGGGGCTTAGATTCCCATTGACAAAATGAAAGGATTGGATTGACTACATGACCTAGGTCTTAGTTCCCTCTAGTTCCAAGATGGTTTTCAATTGTTGGGAACCAAATGAAAGTTTTATGATCATGACAAATCTCAGCTTTTAAAATAAAGTGTAGTGAGGGATTCTTTGTATTCAGTAATATTTTCTGTATCACTTTCAGAAAGAAAATCTAGGTATATGATAACATGTTAGTTATGTCTCTAGGTTTTACAGATTTTTTTTTTTTAGATTTGTCTTGTTCCTTTGTTGATGTAAGTTAGGAAATGTAATAGGTCCTGGAGATAATCCAGGGCAACCCACTCATTTTACATATGGAGAAACTGAAGCCCAGGTCTCCTGGCTCCTTAGACCTTGAGTGAACATGAAGTATATAGAACAGGAAGGAATAAAAGAATGAGCACAGATTTCATACGCTCTAGTTTCACTCCAAGAAACTCTCTCTAGGATTGACAGCTCTGCCCTTCCCCCCTCCCCTCCCCCTCCCCTTACCTTATGAAATCTATAGCTTTAACTGGTAGAGAATAAAGATAAGATGCCTGTGGTTTCTAGTTTCCTCTAAGGACTCTTAAGTAACCTAAAGGAGAGTCTGCTATTTTTTAGACTCAAATTTATTTTGCTTTAATTTGCTTTAAGAATAAAGTGCTTCTGGAACGATCCTTTGGGGGACTGTTATGTACAGATTGGTTAGTGTTTTGCATTGGCCACCCCTTAATCTTACCTGAACTACCTTGAATTGACTTCTGTAACCAATTGAATTGGGATTGCCTATTTTTGAAGTGCATATTTGTACATATAGTCCTTGCAAGTGTGTGCCATTATCCCTCTTAATTGGGTCCAGGCTGTCTCACAATTTAATGGAGAGCAAGGAAGAGACAATTTGTAAACTATGGTAGAAAGAGCAATAGGATCTGATTTGTCTAGAAACCTCCATGGGGTTCACTGAATCATGAATTGTATGGTTTGCAATTTTATTTCCAGCATTACCTCTACCTCTTGGTTTATTTTTGCTTTATTTTCTTTAGAGCTCTTGGAGCACAGGAAGATGGTCAGTAAAGTGGTTTGTGAGTGTGTGTGTGTGTGTGTGTGTGTGTGTGTGTGTGTATGTATCTTTACATGTGTTTTTGGGGAGCGGAGGGGACATATTTAAGAGCTTAAGTCTGAATATGTTGCTCTCTCACCCTAAAGGAATATAAACTCCTTGAGACCAGATATTTATATGTATATTTGTATAGACATATATACACACATGTATGTCTGTCTAAACACACCTATATCTAGCCCCTGGAATAGTTCCTGATACATACCAGTACTTAATTGATTGATTGTTACAGGAAGACATAGAGGCCCATGATATAACAAAGCCCTGTGTAAACAACATAGATTCACAGATTCAGAGTTATACTTCTAGTTCAGTCACCTCATTTGCCATAATGAGGAAACTGAGATTTGCGAACATTCAGAGGCAAAAATGAATCCAAGTTCTGCTTCCAGATTCTTTCTCTTGTTTTCTGATGACAATCACACAGAGAATTTTGGAATTGTAATAGATATCATGATTTTCACTGTCTAGTTTAACTACATTAAATACCAACCATATGCAGGTAGGCCTTGTGCTGAGTTTTGAGGAGTTGGCTAAAGATCAAAGATAGGGCCTGCTCTTGAGGATCTCATTCAAATAATTGTGAATAAATGATAAATACAGGATAAATTATATTTAATAAGTAGAGCATGACATTAGAATTATGGGTCATTGGGAAGGACTTCCTAAAGAACAGGGGTGGGGAACATCCATCCTACCAATCATCTGGTCTGGTGCTACCAAGGTAACTGCAGGTAGGACATGAAATTTAAGCTTTTTAGAGATGAATTAATTAAATGTTTCATCAAATATAGCAGGCTAATTTTTAAGTTTTGACTCTTGGCAGAAAAAGGTTCACATGCTGCAGAAGGTAGAATTTTTGATGGAAGTTTGAAGAAAACCAGGGAAATCAGTAGGCAGGGATGAGGAGGGAGAATTGGAGGACAGTCAGCTTGAATTCAGTAAAGGAATATTTTGTTTGAGGGACAACTAGGTAGCCAGTGATACTGATTGTGACATGTCCCATAAGTGGTCACTTCAACAATTACTTGAAGTTCTCAGATAAGAAGCTTACTACTTTCCAAAGCTGTTCATTCTACTTTTGGGGAAGTCTAATTGTTAGGAAATTGTTTTTGTTTTTGTTTTTCCCCTTTATGTCAAGTCTAAACTTTCTTCTTGACAGCTCCTACTCATGCCCCTACTTTGGGACAAACTAGGAAAGGGAAGGGAGCTGAGCTTTGTTCTACCTAATTTGATATTAAAGAATAAGAGCAGTGGTTAGAACCTACAAGGAGAGTGATTCAGACTTGATCTAAGGAAGAAGTAGAGCCCCACTTCGTCTGGGATCAAATACAAATGCTTCTGTTGAGAATTTAAAAGCCCTTCACAATCTAGCCACTCTCTACCTTTCCAGACTTGTTTCCCATTCCTCCTCTTCCTACACTCTTGGGTTAGACCAAATTGGGCTTCTCACTATTCTGATCCCCAGTTCTGGAATGCACTCCCTTCTCATTTCCATTTGTTACTCTCCCTTGTTTCCTTCAAAGCTTCTTCATGAAACCTGTTCTGCTTTTAGCTCAACCAGTAGTGACTTCTCCCCAAATTGTCTGTATCTCTTTTTGCACATTGAATCTCTCCATTCTAGAATGCAGGGTCCTTCAGGACAGGACCCTGGATGTTTCATTTCATCTTCTTATCCCTCCCTAGTGCTTTCCTGGAATGTTTATCTGGCATATGAATATGAAACAGTTAGTTTGTAGATGATTGATTGATTTTATAGTTTGGGGAAAAGTAGATTGGAGTAAACTTTTAAGCTGGAATCCTGAACCCTCTCTAGCTGTGTGACCTTGGGCAAATGGTTTAACCTTTCCTAGCCCTTCCTTTCCTTATTTGTAATGTGGGGGTAATATCTACAGAATCTATAAGGCAGGATTATTTTGAGACTTAAATGAGGTAATCTATGTAAAATACTTTGAAGACTTTGAAGCACTATAAAACTGTCAGGTATAATGGATAGAGTGCTAGGTGTGGAGTCAGAAAGATCTGAGTTCAAAGGCAGCCTCAGATACTTACTAGCTTTGTGATACTGGATAAATCATGTAATCTCTCAACTATAAAAGGGGGATAATATGTCAACTGCCTCCCAGAGTTATTGTGTTAATATTTGTAAATAATTTAGAGTATTTAGAGCAAATAATTTACATAATAATTACTAAGGAAAGATAGCTGTTATTATGTTTGAGATCATTATCACCCCCCCCCTTTTGTCAGTAGAATTCAGATAGTAATGATCTTGGGACTGGTTGCTTTCCTGCTAATCTGTCATATTCATAATTCTGGGATTATTGAATAGGGAGATAAAGTAACTATTTTTGGTAACTAGAAGGAAAGGTAATAGAATGAAAACTCATTTCATGAAGACTCACAGAGACTGTTTTGGGGACAACTCTGGTGGCAGGACAGACCAAAGGATTTGGATCATCCTTTTACCAGGTGGTTTTGATTTATTATACTTTATCTCTGGGTTTTCATAGGATTGTCAATTGTGATCATGTTGTTCAGTTGTTTTCAGATGTCCCATTCTTCATTGACCCCATTTGAGTTTTCCTTGGCAAAGATATTGAAGTGGTTTACCATTTCCTTCTCCAGTTCATTTTACAGATAAGTAAACCAAATATTCAGACTCTCAATGAGTCTTCCTCACTCCACACCTGGTATTCTATCCACTGTGCCACATAACTACCCCAGGTTGGAAGCATAAGGGTCCCCTCTCTGAGAAACTGAGAACAAAGCTTCCTAGGAAAGGGTAAGTGATTTGCCCCCAGGTTACATAGGTTGTAGTTGTTAGAGATGGTATTTGAACCCTTGTCTTCTCACTCCAGACCCAGTATTCTTTCCATTTTACCACATTGCCTAAGAATTGAACTGTATTGCCCTATTCATTAGTTTGTATGGAGAAAAAGAAATAAAGCAGGTCATACAAGCTTAGACAGTCTGGTAAGGTTCTTTTGGAGATTTCCTGTTTGCTTCCTCTCATTTTCCCATCATTCTATTAGATTCTTCTCTAACCACTTTGTATTTCTGGGATTAATTAAAGTTTTACATGCAGCTAGGAAGAAGTACATTCATCCCCTTGGTTTTAGGCTCCATCTGATTTGTGTTATACAAATACATTTTTGAGAATTAATTATAATTGCATTTGACAAAAGGAGTGGTTCTTTTGTGCATCTGCAGATCCATAATGTTAGCTTGCTACATGACTAATGAAGATAATCATCTAAATAATCAGTTTTAAATGGTCTCCACAGTCTGCATAGTTCCACATGTATAAATGTAATTTTTACTGCAAAAATGCTGGGCTTTGGTGTTTGTCTGACTTCATGTTTTAAACTGAAAATATTATTTCTATATTTATTTCTCAGTCAAGTAGCCCTTTGATGTGGCTTAGCAGGGTCTACAGGGTGCTGAATCTGTTCTCTTTGGCTATTGGCTTCAGAAAAGGAAACTTATTTTGTAGTTTTAGCATGATAATAGCAATTTCTGATATTTATATAGGGCTTATAATTTATAAAATGCATTCATGTACATCATCTCATTTAATACTTGAGGTAGGTAGGGATTGTGTGTGTGTGTGTAAAACTCCGATAAAGAAAAGTCTTTACACTGAAACAGATAAGTGATTTTGAGTCTTATAGTTCTAATATTCCAAATTTAGAGCCATGGTCACTAACCTTTTTTTTTGTATCATGGACCCCTTTGAAAGTCAGCTGAAGCCTATGGACCCCCTTCCAGAAACAATACTTTTAATTTATGAAATATACAAGATGACAAAGGAAACCAGTTATGTTGAAATACTCATAAGAATATTTAAAGCAAAAATTAAGTACATGGATCCCAGGTTAAGAAGCAATGTCTTAGAGAGTTGCTGTGATACTTGGAGGTTAATTGATTCTCCAAAATTCACCCAGCCAATATTAACTTTATTTTAAAAAATAAGGAAACTACAAAAGGAGAACTTTAAATTATTATGGATATTAAGACGGAAGAAACTAACCAAAGAGAATTGATTCCTAAAATCTCTGGTATGAAGGACTTTAGGTCATTCCTCAGATATAGAGTAATATTTTTAAATGTTATAAGCAGCACTTTCAAATATAAAATACTTTGAAACCTAGAATTTGGTATTCCAAATTCATTCTCTTGTTATCATCATTAACATCATTAATTAGAATTTATTAGTATCTGCTGAATTCATGATACTACTAGTTGGTGGAAAATTTATATAGCACATGGAAAATGTTTCTCTTAGTTTTCATAAGACTCATAATTTAAAATCCTAGCTATGGTCCTCCTAAGAATAGAATGTGTAATCCCACTCTTCTGATGCTAGCATCAAACTTACCAAATAATTTTTCAATTGGTGTAGTCTCCTGAAATCTAGTATATGATATAGCTAGTTAGTGACAAAATGATTTTAGAGTTTAGATCTCTTGATTTCAAGATACTATAAAATAACCCTCCTTAATGCTTATTGCTAGGGCACCTCATAGGAGGATGGACCACTGTATGTTGTAAAAAGTTCAAGAAATATCACTGATATACTAATTTTGTTTAATACATTTATAGATTTTAGGTTTATTTTTCCAAATACTTCTGGAAAGTAATTAAAGAATTCTCTTCTGTCTCATAGAAGTGTTAAGATGACCCTGCAATCCTTGAGAGTTATGCTGGTAGATGGAGAACTATGGAAGATCTTAAATTACTGGAACATTGCTGAGTTGGGTCTATTTTTGCAAATGATTTGGAGAGGTTCAACTCAAAAAAGTTTTATTGTTGTTTTTGTTTTAAATCACAGCATCTCATGTATCCATTAATTTAGGACAAACCATTACTTAATTGACTGATGAAATCACAGATATTTAAAGTACATATTGAAATACATGCAGGAACAGAGTTTCCTTGAGTGCAAAAAAGGGAATCTGATAGAAAATCTACTGATGGATATTCAAAATTGGTTTCTTTGAGAACTCTAGCAAAATTTCCAAGCAGAACAGACTCTTGGCTTCAGTCAATGACTAACACAGATCCCCTTGCACTTCAAAGTCAGTGCTGGGAATCATCATTCTATAGCTGGTAAAGTGAACTTCTGGTTAATTTTGGAAGGGATGCCTACCCAACTCCTTTTCTAGACAAAACATCCATTAGGTAGACTTGAGATAATAATAAAACTTTATGCATAATATGTTTTCTTTGGATTCCTGGTAGAGTAGTTTAACAGATTCCTTTGTTGTATAAGCCACTTGGGCTGCAGATAATTTTAGTCTCTTGTGCTTAGGTATTTTAACTAATATTAATTGGTTTAAATCATAATTGAAAAGTCATGTCAAAGGGGTGGCTAGGTGGCGTAGAGGCTAAAGCACTGGCCTTGGAGTCAGAAGTACCTGGGTTCAAATCCAGTCTCAGACACTTAATAATTACCTAGCTGTGTGGCCTTGGGCAAGCCACTTAACCCCATTTGCCTTGTAAAAACCTAAAAAAAAAAGTCATGTGAAAGTTTTAGTTCTTCCTTTGGTAATCTATTTGCTGCTTAAAGGGATTAATACTACCTCTTGTTCCACTCTGTAATCTAGATTAGGATTGGAATCATAACCAGCACCATTTCAACATTATCATCAGCATTCCAGAAAGGCATTATAATTTGGGGTTATAGTCTTGGGCTAGGTAGGGTGAATTTTCTCTAATTTTATTAGTTGTGTAACCATGATTGATTATTTAATCTCTGAACCTCAATTTATTATCTCTAGAATTAGGTTATTACTTCTACTACCTATCTCAGATGGTTGTTGGATTCCAATGAAGTTAGGAATATGAAGGGCTTTGCCAAGCCTTAGGCATTATGAAATGTCAGTTATTATTGTCCGACTATTACCTCTCATAGGAGGGATAAAGTAGAACACTAGTTTCTTTTTTTTAAATTCTGAATACTCATGCTTATTTCCTATTTCTTCCTGAATACTTCTCATGTTTTAGTTTTAGTTCCTGAAGGTTTGGTGTTAAGTTGTGGGACAACTCTATTAGACATTGTTCTTTTTGGGGGAGGATACTCAGATACTATCACAAATGGGGTGAACATTAAAGTTCACCTAGTTTTTAGGGAGTTGAATTGATTCCCAAAGGCATAAGAATATTAAGGAAATGGTTAATAGAAATTCAATGAAATGGGCTGGAGATTTGTAATCAAAAGATGTGGGTTCAAATTCCTGTCTTGTTACTCACTGTTCTTGTGATCTTGAATATCTCAATCTCAAGAGATGTGTAAAAATCACTCTCATATGTACTGTTAGGTGGTTGAATTCAAACTCCATGGTTCCTACTCTAAATCTAGCAACTTAAGTTTTACTTATACTATCTCCTTGTGTGTGTATATACATATATATTTATATATTTGTATATGCATATCCATTTATTTGTGTGTAGATGTATGCACAAATGCATACACATCCCTATGTGAATATTACCTCCTCAGTGGGAAGGATAATCTTTTTGAGGGTAGGGAATGTTTCATGTTTGTCTTTGCATCCCTGCCAGCTAATTTTGTGACTGATGTTTAAGAATTTTTATTGATTAATGGGGAAAATGCTGGAAAGCTCTTGAAGGACACTCTCAGTGATAGTAGTTGGAATAATAATATCAGAACCCTCTTTCAGTTAGTACTTTTATGTTCTTCAAAAAAGCACTTAGATATCTATTGTGCTGTTGTCGTTTGCAAACTATCCTAAACCCTTCTTGTCACATGTCTGTTAGAAGTCTTTTCCATAGGAACAGAATTTTCTAATAGAATTAATTTAGTGTGATACATTAGGTTCAATGGAAAAAAAATTTTGGATGCTTCCCCAGACTCAGAAGATATAGGTTCAAATTCCAGCTGGTGGGACCTTAAACAAGTCACAACTATCTTGAACCTCAATTTCCTTCTCTTTCAAATGAAGGGGGTAGATTAGATGATTTCCAAGATGATCTTTATATCTACGATCCTGTTCTGCTTAATTTGCATTTCAACCATTTTAGCATTTTGTAGGTTGAGAGATACAATTTAAACAATTTAAAGGCTAATAGTTACTAGAGTATAAACAAGAAATAATGCATTGCCATATAGACATTGTATATGTTCAATACAATTTAAACTGGAATAATTTATTTTAGTTTAGAAATTTGAAGACATTATCTTTACTTGTAGTATCTGATAATTATTAAGGGTTCAATGAATAGAGCACTGGCCCTGGAATCAAGAGGACCTGAATTCAAATACTGACATGTACTAGCTGTTTAACAATCCTGGACCAGTCACTTAACCCCAATTGCCTCACATCCAGGACTGTCTCCACTCATCCTGATCCATGTCTAATCACTGGACACAAATGGCTCAGAGGAAAATTTGAGGTTGGTGACTTAATATATCATCTTATTCAAATTCAATTCATATGCTTGTCATGACCTCACTTCCCTGATGTCATGGGCTTCTTTAAGACCGAAAGACAAGCATTAATCAATCACATATATATCAATCAAAAATACTGGATGTATATATTCAACATAGCTTTGTTAAATTGCCCAGGGAAATGTTTATGGCAGTGTATCAAAGCAGTAAAATAGACTATTTAATGTGGAATAAAAGTGAATCAAACTGTAAAGGATCTAAAAATCAAAGAATACCAGAAGTGTAAGATACTCCAGAGGTCATCCAATCCAAGCTGGACCTGATTGGGTAAGAATACACTTTACAGAATTCCTAATAAGAGGTCATCTGCTATCCCCTTGAAGGATCCACTTTTATCTCAGGCAGTCCATTCTACTTTTGGAAAGCCTTAATATGAATGAAGGAATGAATGAAAAATGATTTATTCAGCATTTATCCTGTGCCAACCCCTTGTGCTCTGAGTATATAGAAGAACTTACTCTCAAGGAGCTCATAATCTAACTAGAGAAAACAAGATATAAAAGTAAGTTCAGCTGCAGAGATGATAGAAAAATCTAGAAGTACTAAGGGTGATGCACTGGACAGATGGCAAGGCCTAGGGGGTATTGCATCACATAAAGAATTCAGATGACAGTGCTGGGGGCTTGCAGGGTATCAAAACAGGGCAGATGGTAAGGCCTGGAGGACTTTTGAAGGCAGAATATATTACAAAGCATTAGAGCCCTCCATCTCTCTGGAAAGAACAGGGATGCTTGTTCCCATCTCATCCACGTGAGAAGTGAAAGAGCCAGACAAAGAGGGCAGGTAAGGAAAGAAGAACACTCTTAGGGATGATGGATCTTGCCACATTGTCCTGGATAGACTACCTAAGGCCAATTGGGAAAAGTAGGAGGGGGGAGCAGCTTTCTCTAACTTCTACCCATTGTTCCTGGCTCTACTCTTTAGGGCCAAGCAGAAGACTAGATGGAGCAATGCATAATATAAAGGAAGGAGTTCTGTTCTGAGCATCAGGAAATATGGGTTTTCATGAGTTGACTTGACCATGATTGGTTGACCTAGAGTTAATCAAATTTAATTCATTCTCCCTTTCTAGAGCTTGACTCCCCCATACTAAATGATGTCTAACATCTTCACCTTCAATATTTCTTTTTTTCTTTTCTTTCAAATCATTAGGGATTTTTTTCTTTTAAAGTATTATTGATAACTTGCTTTTATACTGCAACCATTACTGATTAACACTTAAACCCTCTCATAACACAAACAGAACTGACCAACAGTAACTGAAAACATTTCATATCTATAGTCTTCTACCTCTTTACTTAGAGAAGTGTTTAATCAGTTATCTTTCAGAAATAAGATTAGTCATTGAATTTAATCTGAATTCATCTACCTTTTAGGGATATTTATTTTACTATAATATAGTTTTAGTGCTTGCTTCACTCCATATTGCCCAATAAGAATCTGTGTCACAGGGGACCTTTTAAGGCAATAGACAGTGCAGAAGGATCCTTGGCAGGTTGAATTCTACTAAGTCAACTAACAATTTTGCTCAGCACCAGCAAACATGGAATGTTGGAAAGATTTTTCAAGATTCAGCATGCAAATCTATCAGGAAAGGGTCTTATAAATTGGAAATCAAGGGGATGCTCATCAATTGGGATATGGCTGAGTAAGTTGCAATAAACGATGATGGAGTACTGTTGTTTTACAAGAAATGATAAGTGGAGTGGTTTCAGACAAATATGTAAAAATCACTTTTACACCTTATGCAAAGTAATATGAGAAGTACCAGGAGATCACTGATCATGGTAACAGCAAAGTTGTTGCTATGGTAGTGGTGCAGTGGTGATAGTGGTTGTTAGTTGTTTCTAGTCCTGTCTTACTCTTTGTGACACCTTTTGGGTTTTGTTTTTTTTTTTTGGCAAAGATGCTGGAGGGCTTTACCATTTCCTTCACCAACCCTTAAAGATGAGGAGCCTGAGGCAAACAGGATTAAGAAAATTGTCAAGGGTCCAACAGCTAGTAATTGTCTGAGACTGATTTTGAACTCAGGGCTTTCTGACTCCAGGCCATGTAATTGACCAATAGCAATGTTTTAATGATGATCAACTGTAAAAGACTTAGCTA
Source organism: Macrotis lagotis (assembly GCF_037893015.1). NCBI lineage: Eukaryota > Metazoa > Chordata > Mammalia > Peramelemorphia > Peramelidae > Macrotis > Macrotis lagotis. The sequence goes on from NC_133658.1 coordinate 762,957,377, forward strand.
TTCTGATCAATAGAGACTCCAGACAATTCTAAAAGATCCAGGATGAAAAACTACTACTCATCTCCAAAGATCTGATGAGCTTTAAATGCAAATTAAAGTATAATTTTCTTTATTTTTCTTGCTTTTTTTGGAAATTTAGCTATATTAAAATGTTTTGCATGATTTCACATGTATAATTGATATTCTATTGTATGCCTTCTCAGTTTGTGTTGGAGGGATAGAAGGAAGGGAATGAATTTAGTACTCAAAATTGAAAGAAAATATAAAAAGAATGTTAAAATAAAAAATGTTAAAAGTTTAAATATAAGAAAGTATCTAATATAATAAAGAAAATATATATTATATAAGTGCAAATATATAAAGTGACTATAATCTCTAACAGTAATAGTAAAGGCTATGCCAATTGACACCTTTCCTAGGCCCAGAATTGAAGGAAGTGACAAATGGGCAGCCACAGACCTCAGAAGTCCTGTAATTTTTAAACCTATCCATTACTTCTGTTCCATTCAAGTACTGTGACTGAGTCCCCACGTCACACTTTGGTCACACTCTCTATATCCTGATACAGTCCACTACAAAGATTCTTATTTTTCACAGAAACTAAGCCAGGACTGGGTAAGTTAGTTACTCAAAAGTCATGGAGAGGTGATAAGCAGAACTGGAATTAATCTCACTCCAAATGCTTTTTAATGGTTACTATTTATATGGTGCCTTAGCTTGGAATCAATTGTCTGATGATTTTTGGTGCATGTTTCAAAACTGAATTAAGAAACTGACCAAATTCTGACAAGTCATTGTGAATAACCCTTATTTATTTTCCCATTACATTTGTCTCCCCCCTCCATTTTTATCCTTTCCCATTATATATCTTTTCCAGGTGTGATCCTAAAATTAACTCCTCCCCTCACCACCACCATCACCCTGTTGTGAAACCTTTGGCTTTCTGAAAGTCTCACCCTTGTCAAATATAATTTTTTTAAAAAGCACGTGTGACAGAGCATAAAGGTCAGCACTCAGGAATGATATTTTTTTTGCAAAACTCTAATGATGTAATCTATTTTGCCAGAAGTGAAGATACAATTTCATTAGGAGAGAAGGGAAAAGAAAAGTATCACCTTAATTTACCTCTAAGGTGTCTGATCTACAATGAGAAGTGCCTGGGGCTACATGGGTAATGACACCTTAATAACACAGTAAAAATATTCATAGACCAGTGTCTGCTTTTGATGAAAAGTAGAATTTCTCAAGTTAGTAAATGAAATTTAACCCACATATGGTCATGCAATTATGACATGATGTTAATCTTTGTCAACATCAAATCAGGTAAAGAAATTTAGTAGACTGAGATGAGATCCCTTCTCTCTCCCCCTCCCCCTCCCTCCATTCCCCAAGTTCATTATGAAAAAATTGAAGTCTTTGGATAGGACCAATATTGTGCAATAAGGAATTGCTCTAAAATTAAGAAAAGTCAAAGTTTCATTCAGCAACCTCTAGATAGGGGCTGATCTATATTGCCTGGTTCCTTTGGGGCTGAACTCATTATAGTAACCATCAAATGAGGAGTCTTCATCTGGGGCTACAGCTCATGTTTGCTTTCTGACTGTATAGGGAACATGATCTTTAATTAGTTCAGGACATAAAATATTGCATGAAATGTCCCAAGCACATTTCCCTTTGTTGTCTAGGTCAGCAAATGTGATTCAGTTTTAATTGTTGCTGAGATATTATCTTGGGCTTGTATTCCTAGACTGCCTTTTGCCAATTAATGGCAAGGTACTACTGGGAAATCATATTACATTCTTTAAACCCTGTAAATAGTGATGCCCTAATAGGCTATCTTTGGAGTATACTATCAGGAGCCCAGGGCTCTTAAGGCAATATGCCTTTGTGTGCAAGGGTGAAAGCTTTGTACTGGGTAGTTTAGATATTTTGTGTGGAAAATGTTTTAATCTATCCTTTTCCAACTGCCTTAATTTTCATAGATAAGGAAACTGTGGATCCTAGAGGTAAAAGGATTTCCCCAGTCACATCATTAGCAAGTGTATGAGACAGATTGAAACCCAAGTCTTCTTGAATTCTGGTCTACCATTCATCCTATTACATCATGTTACCTATTTCTGTCTGATTTGTTAATTTCCTAAGCATTTCAGTTGATTCTTTCCTGATCTGGTTTTCTCATTGTTCATTTTAGATTCTTTGAATTATTTTATATCTCTGTGGTTGTTTGGGATCAATTAATTAGCATTTGACATTGTTTTATATCAGAAGCTCCACTTCTGATGTGTGCATTTTTTTTGTTTGCTTATTTCTTCTTTTTTTTTTGACCTGTATTAAGTTCTTTTAGTGAATTTTGAATTGTATGCAAATTTAGAGTCTGCTGGTCAGCTGTCAATTCATGTCTTGTCCCCCCAAAAATACTTTTGTAACCCTAACCTAAAACAATTTATAATTTTACGTTGGAAACAGAAATGAGTCTTCTACAAACCAAATATGAATGTCTTTTGTAATAATACATAATTAGATCATCGCTAGGCTTCAGATAGTACTTGACAGCAGAGACAGTTGGGTATGATTCAAGTGACTGGAACTAAGTGGTAACACTTTAAAAATGAAACAGGCACATGAACACAATTTATATTAAGCTAAATATTGCCCCTAATAGAAATGAAAGGGAACTCTCAAATCATCTGTATACTTTGAAGGATGGAGTAAACAGAAATAATTTTTAAATCATTTGTTTTGACTTTGCATTGTGCTTGGTACCAGTTCTTGGCCTATCCTGGTCTTCTCTGAATTCATAACTCCTTTAATCCGGCGGGATTGTTATGAGATGGACACTTTAAAAACTTAATGATCCAACTGCAAATGAGATGTTATTAACACTGGATGATAGATTTAGAACTAGAGGGATTGTAGGGCTTGAAATAGCCTCCCTCTTATTTACAGATGAGAAGAAATAGATGTCTTTAAACATTAAGTAACTTGCCCAAGATCTCACAAATAACAGAGCTGATATTTGAAACCTGATCTTCTCACTCTTAATCTAAGGCTCTTTCTATTATGCTATCTCCTCCTAAAGCAAGCTAGATGGTGTAGTGAAAAAAGAATCCATCCTGAAGTCTGTCAGACTCATCTTTATGAGTTCAAATCCATTCTTAGTCAGTGTCTGTGTGACCCTGGGCAAGTCACTGAACCTTGTTTGCCTTAATTTGCCTCATCTATAAAATTATCTGGAAAAGAAAATAGTATACAATTCTGGTATTTCTGCCAAGAAAACCCCCAATAGGGATCATGAAGAGTCAGATATGAATGAAAAACTATCTTCTGCTACCTCTCAGATTTTTTTGTTGTTCAATGCCTTTTTGGAAATATTAGCTCATAGTTTAGAGTAGCTTGAAGGGACTTTGGAAGTTATTTATTCCACCTCCCTCATTTTATTGATGAATTGATGATGAACAAGAGAAGTTTATGAGTATTTTGCCAATGTTCACATTAGGCAGTCTTGACTTTTAAATTGTAGAGGAATTATGAATCTATACAGAGTTCCTTCAGAAGTAGTATCCTTTTGAGCTCCATATAATGATAAAGCAGCAGATGTAGATAAAAAAGAAGAAAAAAGGCAAATTTATTTTTGTTATCCAGGCTGCAAGATTGTATGCATTGTTAATTTGACCCATGCTAAACTTTTGCTTTATTTATTTTTAAACTGCTGAGCTTATAGAATTCTAGAATTCAGAGCTGGAAGGGGTATTTCAAGTCCCTTTCAAGGCATTAGTAAATTATACTTTTGGATGGTCAGTGAGCTTATAATAGCTCTTACATTTTAAAATAAAATTTTACTGAATTTAAAAATATCAACAAAAATATATAAACAATTCACAAAACTACTCATAGCCTTTAAACTGTACACAAAACAGTGTTAGAGGGGCTGTTAGGTGGCGCAGTGGATAAAGCACCGGCCCTGGAGTCAGGAGTACCTGGGTTCAAATCCAGTCTCAGACACTTAATAATTACCTAGGTGTGTGGCCTTGGGCAAGCCACTTAACCCCATTTGCCTTGTACAAACCTAAAAAAACAAACAAACAAAAAAAAACCCAGTGTTAGAGTTGAACTGTGGTTTGCTCAACCCTGAGCATTAGCATCAAAAGTCATCTGGGGCAGCTAGGTGGTGCAGTGGATAGAGCACTGACCTTGGAGTCAGGGGTACCTGAGTTCAAATCCAGTCTCAGACATTTAATAATTACCTAGCTGTGTGACCTTAGGCAAGTCACTTAACCCCATTGCCTTGCAAAAAAAAAAGTCCTCTAGTCCCAACTGCCTTATTTTACAGATATAAAATTGAAGCCTGATAAGATTAGTGACTGTTCACATAGGTATTAAATAGTGGAGCTGAGATTTGAATTTCATTCTCATTCCAAACTACACTCATTTGCCATTGTTCCATGTTGCCACTCATGACTTACCCCAAATCTTATGACTAGTGTTAGTTTTGGGTCCCTATACTTTGAAGGTCCTCCTGTGAAAAGACTATCATTGCCAAAGAAAATAAAAATGAAGATGAACAAAAAACTACTGAAATTCAATTTATTATGTATGGTGTTTCTTGACACATGTATTTTATGAATTGAATGTTTAGGAGATCTGACTCATTGTGCTTTGACCAGACTTTTTATTCTTGGCTAATTTTCCGAAAGCTTCCCAAATTACAGTGTCAGTGGCATGTGAAAACATTCTTATGCCCAAGGATTATATTTGACAGCAGAGACAATGATAAGGTATTTGAGAGACTTATTTGGTTGCAGAACGGCTGTTACTTAGTAGTTTAATATTGGCACTCTGCAGGAACCCATGCAAATGGCTGATTAGCCTTCCCTATTAAAAATAAAGCATTTTTATAGCAGATTTTAAAACACTATGTCAACCATGTCATTGAAGCACCAGATTTTAATGGGTTATGAGTAAATGTATTGTACTTTTTACCTTCCCTTCCCATCATAATTTTGGTTGATATGAGGACATTTTTTATGTTGATGGGCTTCATTATCTTTGGTACAGTATTTACATGATGGCAGATTCTTCTGCAGAGTGTTTCTGTGGATGAATGACTTGCACGTAGTTTTGAAGGATATGTCCATGTTTGTCTCCTCTTTTCTTGAAATAAGTCAATCACCAAGCATTTATGAAGTGGCTAGTACCTTCCAAGCATTGTACTAAAGCATGGAAGCAAAAGACAATGCCTGCTTTGAGGACTTTACATTCTATTGAGGTCGAATAAAAGCAACTAAATCTAGACACACTATATGCAGGATGAAATAGAAATAATCAGCAGAGAGATGGCTTCAGCTTTGAGGCTTTTGGAAAGTGACTGGAAGAGGACAATTTTCAGATTTTTAAAAAATTTTCAGACCTTCATAAAGGCACATATACTCCTGGGAGAGCAGATACATATATACCTGTTAGATAATTTGCAAATTTCTTAGACTGACATAGATGGTTTTTCAAAATTTGGCTCCAGTCTACCTTTTAAGCTCATTTCACATCATCTCCCTTCATTTATTCAATATTCCAGCCAAAATGGATCACTCTTATCCATACTTTACAATTCATCTTTTACCTCTATCCTCTTTTACAGATCATCCTCTGGCCTTTAATGCATTTCTACTTCGCTTTCACTTCTTAGAATTCTTCTTTAAAAATAAATTGTTATTGTTCTCTGTTGCTTTTATATCAACTTCATTTCTCAGTGTCTTTTCCCTTTTTACTCAGTACCATTCCTTACAATACATAATTTTTAAAAAAAGATAAGGGGAAGGGTACAATACAGTAAAACTAACACATCAAAAGTCTGATTATTATAGGCAAGCTTATTCTATACCTCATAGTTCCTGCTTTTTTTTTATATTTCCTTGGGACTAGTCTTGTTAGTTATAATTTCATAGCTTTTGGATTTTATTTTATTTTATTTTGTTGTCCTTTCACTTTGAATGTGTATATTGTTTATTCACTTTGCATACATTTATGTGTGTCTTTTCATGTTTCTATTACCCTCCTAACCCTATTCTATTCCTAATAAATCCTGCTCTTGGCTTCTAGAATTCAAAACCATAAATGTGCTATCTGATCCTGGAAATTACCTTAGTTCTTTGAGTCTTCTGACACTGGATCATCATCCTAGACTTATCAACTGGAATGTCACTCTCAAAGAATTATCTTCTTTTACCATGAATGATTTCTTCCTATGGCTTCCATTTTTATGGAGAGACCTAAGTTGTCTTTCATTCCCTTTCCAGTCCCATTCCTGGATCTGGACTTCAAAACAACATTCTCTTGCTGGTTATCTTCTTTCCCTCCTTATCTCCTCATCCCATTTCCCAATCCCTTGTTTTTCATATCCCTTTTGTGTATTGTCTGCATCAGACCTTCTTCAGTCTCTCAAGTCATTTAACTAAATCTTCCATCTCCAAAGTTACTGTTGATCTTTTAATTGCTAAATCATCCTTGACCTCTTTGCAAGCTTTGAAACCTTTGATCACCATCTTTGAAGACTTTCTCTTCAGGTTTATATAATCCTCTTCTCTCTTGGTTTTCCTGCTTGCTGTTTGCCATTCTCTGCTAGTTCTTCATTCTTGTCACCCCCCCAGTAAGGAAGAGTATTCCCTTCCGGCTGGGTTCCCCTTTCTTTTTGCTCTATGTTATCTTGCCTGGGAAACTCATCAGCTCCCCTGGGTTCAATTATAATGTAGCTACAGATGATGCTCAGATCACATATCCAGGTCTGGTCTTCTCTCTAAACTATGAGAAATGGTACAAGTATTTATTAAGCTATTAGTATATGCCATGCACTTTACTGAGGCCTGGATACAAAAATAAAGGCAAAAATACAGTCCTTACTTTCAACAAATATACTTTATAGAAGCAAAACCCAAGTCTCTACCCATTGACTTCTGGATTTCTCAAATTGAATGTTTTATGAGCATCTCAAACTCAACATATTTAAAACAAAACTCAATATCTTTTCACACATCCTTCTATCCCCTGAACATTTCAGTTATTTTAATGAGCCTCACCATCCTTCTAGTCATCCAGTCAGTCACACTAACTCAATGCCTTTATCTCCTCCCTAACCCCTATATACAATCCATTATGAAGCCTTGCTATTTCTTTTTTTCTTTTTTATTGTTTTCTAGCATTTCTTTTTTATTTTTCTTTTTTCTGTTCCAATCATATGCAAAGATAGTTTTCAACATTAAATATTGTTATTTTTATATTCACCTCATTTCTCATCTATGTCTCCATACCTTCACTTATCAAGCACAACCCTATTTCAGGTCTTCATTTCTTTTAGTATTGCCTTTTCCTTGGTCTCTTTGTCTCAAGACTCTCCCCTCTCCATCCTATCCTCCTTAGCTACCAAAAGATATTTTTCTGTAATATAAATCTGACCATATTTCATGTGATTCCTAGCTTTTCAAAAAGTTCTCATGAGAGTTGATGGTGTTTGTTGCATTCAAGAACAAATATAATCTTCAATGTTGTGTAGAGCTCTTCCCAACCTGGCTCCTCACCTTATTCCCAGGCTCTTTATGTTTTACATATTCAACATTCTATCAGCCAAGTCTGTCAGCACAACTTTTGCAATTCCTGCAACTTGACCCTGCATCTTCCTTTTCTATTTTTTGCCTTTGTATTTTCTGTCTCCTGGAATGTAAGGTAAAGCCCTGGAATGCTTTACTCTCTGATCTCTGTTTCTTGGTTTTTCCCAACTTCTTTCAAGATTTAAATTATATCCCAAAAGGGAACTTGGCTCCTGCTACAAAAGACATTTCCTGGTACTACTAGTGGCTATTGTATCTTCCCCTTTCAGTGTCTTCCATTTTTGTATTTCATCTAGTAGTTGTTTCCATGGTATCCCTTTTTAGAAAGTATGCATCTTGAGGGTAGGGACTGGGTTTTTGCTTTTCTTCTTATACTCATATTTCTCATATTTCAACAGTTTCTGGCATAGTGAGTGCTTAATAAATGTTTGTTTACTTGTATTAAAAAAGATTAATCTGGCAAAGTGAATTATGAGTGTGAAAAATGAAATCCAATTAAAGAGTCTATTGCATTACCTAGGTGAATGAATATGAAATCTGAATTTGGCTGGTGAGAATGAAGAAAAGGGGAAAGTTTGGGGGACATTTTATGGGAGTCAAATGTGTAAAATTTAGTGATTAGATGTTGATATAAGTGAGAGAGGAGAAAGAATTAAAGATGGATTTTGGAAGAGTTTTGAGCCTGGTTAAATGGGGAAATGACCAGGTAGGTAATGCTGTGGGTAGAGTGCTGGCACTGGATTCAGGAAGACACCTGAGTTCAAATATGCCCTCAGACATTTAACTAGTTATGTGACTCTGTGCAAAACACTTAACCCTGCTATCTCAGTTTCCTCATCTGTAAAATGGACTGGTGAAGGAAATGGTAAGCCACTCTTCTATCTTTGCCTAAAAATACCCAAATGGGGTCATGCAGAATTAGACCTAAGTAACTGAACAATCACAACAACAAATGGGAAATAGTTTCACCATTGACAGGTGAAGTAAATGGACTTAAAAGCCATAAGAATACCTAGAACTGAATCTTTGAATAACTTTTATGTTTGTAGGGGAAGGGAGGGTTGGTAAATTTGATTTTGGGCAGTTGAGTTGAAGTGTTAGTGGTACAATTAAGTAGATAGCCACTTTCACCTTTCCTAGTAATATTATTATTAGTATCACCTACCTACCAGTGAGAGATTTGCATTTTCCACTGAATCCTTCTATTTTCATTTAATTTTATTTTTCACTTTCAGAGTATTATTATTCACTTTATATTGTGGCTCAGTATCAAAGCCAAGCTGGTCATTTGCACTTGGGTGATGAGTATGGTAGAAATACATCATTATCTGACAGATTATCTTGCTTTGTTATAATGTCTACTACCCATTGAAAATCTCAACATCTCAGTAACTCGTAAGAGCAAATCATTCCCCTGAAAGAGAGGAAAAACTGTGGTGAATAGACTGTTAGAATTACTAGAATCCTATTAGTAGAGCTTTTGTTATTTCTTACCCTGCCATTACTGCATTAATTAAACTATGAGTTATTCTGCTGCTGGCCCTGGGAATATAGAGGTATTGCAGTCTGCTTTGGTGCATCCTTATAAAATCACTGTTTCACAGAACTAGAGCTCTGTGAACATCTTTACCCACAGCTTCATCTTGGAACAGAGGTGATCTTTGATTTTCTGAGACTTTGCCTGGAGTTGAGGCTCTGCCAGGGCCCATCAAGTTGGAAAAGGTTTGAATGTACACCCAGCAAGAGAGAATAGGCACAAAATATTGAATATTTTCATTTTGCCTAAAAAGAAAAAAAACTAACTTTCACTTGGAGCATAGTTTTTATAAAGAAACTTATTTACCTTAATTAGCCTATCTAAAGCTAGCCCCATATAATTTGATTTCCTCCTTAGTTAGTCTATTTTCTTATGGGTACTGAACTTTTCAGCAGTGATGTTTTTCTTATGATATGTCTTTTATAACATCAGACATCTGAATATGAGTTGGTTGAATATAGGTTTTTTTAAAAAAACCTATATAGTAATATAATAATCAGATATTATTTTGATATTTTTGGTTACCCAGAGGTAGCTAGGTATATGTGGAAACTGGAAGGCTTGTTGAAATTTGCCTCAGTCAATAATGTGTGTGATTCCCCAAACAAGTTACCTCTTTCAGCCTTAGTTTTCTCACCAGTAAAAATAATTCCTTATCTCACAGACTTAATTGTAACACTCACACTTCAACAAATAAAATATATGTTCACATACAAATATAACTACAATGCACATATGAATAGTGCTTTGCAGATCTTAAAAGTGCTATATAAATACTGGTTAATTTTTTTGTCTCATATCTATGATTTCACTGGTGCTAGGTACTTGAGGGTACCTAACCTCAAGGGTAAGGAAACTCCCTTGATAAATGAAATTTCTGCCACATAATGACAGTTTTAGAGAAGTTCCCTGGTGCATTGAGATATTAAATTATTTCTTGAGAGTCCCACAAGATCTGTGGGTCAGTCAGGGCTTGAACTTACATTTTCTCAATTTCAAGCCCATCTTTCTAGTCACTATTGCCATGCTTTGTCTTCTGAGTTATTACATATTATTTGAACTTCCTGAACTGCCTTTTTTCCCTATCCTATGAATTTTCCAGTCTTTATTTACAACTTATAAAATCTGAGATTTGTTTGAAGAGACTATCACATTTATAAATAGGGGAAAAATCAGCAACTTAATTCTACCAATTTCTGTTCTACCCAACCTGGAAAGCAGTTTGCTTATCAATGTCAAAACAAGAGATTACCGCTGATCTAGTTTTTTGTTTTTAGTTTTTTTTAAAGAAAATTTGAATTTGCTTATAAAATTAGCATTTTAAACTTATTTTTATTTGAACAACTTTCACAAGGCACAGAAATATAGAAATTCCTCAAGATGCAACCTATCTCCACCAAAAACTACAGGCATAGTTCTAACAACAAAATAGTTTGAAGGAAGAAGGTGATTCTCTGCCATCCCCCCCCCCCCCAGCACTTCATTTCAGGGAATTGCTATTTATATATATTTTGTATGTTTGTGGATGTACATGCATATCACATTCTCTTTGCAAGATCAAAACTAAAATGCAGTTCTTTTTCTCTCACTCTCCCTGTGCTTTGAGGTACCAGCTTATAGAATGAGTTTGCATTTGTCAAAATTCTTATTGGAACCTTTTTTGCTCAGATCTGAACAAGTAGACACATTTCACCACAATTAAAAAGAGAAGATAAATGAAAAGGTAAAATGGATGTTGGAGATAGGATCCATTTAATGGATGGAAAGGGAATGGAATTTGGAAAACAATTCAGGAAATCTATAAAAGATGAGAACAAGAGAACTCAATTAGAGAGAGCAATACCTTTCTTTCCTTTTGGGACCTAGTAATAACCCTTGAGTTTTTGTCACAATTATAACTAGCTTTCTTTCTGGGGGTGGGAGGAGAGAGGAAACTAGGGAGCAAACCATTTGTTGTTTTCATTGTACAGAAAAGAAATTTCAAAAGTTCCATTCATTTGTCCTGTTTACAGTAAAGGATCTGTAACTAAATTAACCTACCCTAATTACCAGACTGTTATATACTGTCTAAGAGATTTAGGCAATGTCTTGACAAGGAAAATTAAAAGTATTTTGGTGAGATTAAAACCTCAAGAAATGATAGGAGGAAAAAAAATCCAAGCTTGAGATTTTAAGTTAACAAAGCTTTTATGAAAGGATTTTTATTAAATGCTATTAATAATTATTGTTACCTTACAAAATCTATATGGAAAAACATTTGTTCATTTGATCTATTTTTTTTATTTTAGTACTGTTACATTGTTGTTTCACATGGCCATCAATTCAGCTTAAACCTTTATCCACCTCTCATCAGGATTATTTCAATAGCATCTTAATGGGTCAGGTTGGACAGTGGATAGAGGGCCAGGTCTGGAGTTAGGAAGACCTGAGTTCAAATTCAACCTGAGGTACTTATTTCTGCAAATAAAAACTATTTTTATAACTGTTTTTTTGTTTAGATTTTTTCAAGGCAAACGGGGTTAAGTGGCTTGTCCAAGGCCACATAGCTAGGTAATTATTAAGTGTCTGAGACCGGATTTGAACCCAGGTACTCCTGACTCCAAGGCTGGTGCTTTATCCACTATGCCACCTAGCCACCCCATAACTGTTTTTTTTAACTTATGAGTGGATTGATTTTACAAAGGAACTGAAGTTCAGAAAATGGATTTAATTTGTGATGACATAGACAATATATTATGGACTGTATAGAAACCTAGTTTCTCCTGATTCCAAATCTACTGTTGTTTCTACCACATGTAGAAAATATTTCTTTTATGTGTTAGTGAGAATTTGTATCTCTATAGATAAGGATTTGTTTGATATGCACAAATATACATGGACACAAATACATATATGCATCTGTAATACATATGCAAGCTGTGTGTATATGCACACACCACTAAACCTTAAAAGATGTAGAGAATCTCTATAAACATATCATAGGAAAGCTTTCCATTTCAGGAGCATGAAGAAGTGATATTTTTTTCCCTACAAAGCTTCGTTTTAAAAATAATAATGTCTACTGTGCTTTAACAATAGCCTCATTCCTGTTGCTGTAAGAGAGTGGAAAGATTTATTGTAAGAAAATGTCTTATGATTCTGTGTTTGTGTGTGTGTGTGTGTGTGTGTGTGTATGTGTGTGTGTGTTTGGTTTAGATGCATTTTCCCCTGTCCTTAGTTCATAGTAATTCCTCTTTAAGTCTAAAATGCTTTTGAGAGAAGAAGAACAATCTCTCCAGAATCGTGACTTGAATCTTAAGCCCATTTACTCAGACAGGCTCAGAAGAATGTCCAGTCTGATCCCTGACAATTATTATGGTCCCTTCCACAGATGGTAAGGAGGGAGTCTAAATGAAATTAAAGAATGGCTAATACCTGATGGTGCTTCTGACTCAACACCTTCATCCTGCAGGAGCGAATGAGCTTGGGTCCTGCCATTGTATTAAAATCCCATAGCACTTTTTAAAGTGGAAAAATATTAATTAACCCTTGCTCTGACCAAATTCTTGTGTAGTTAATTAATTTACTTTTTTTTACCAACCACTTTCCTTTCAGCATAGTTTTCTTTATTGATTGAATGTGCCCCCATTAGTCAGAGGTATGACCTTCCTTCCTAGAGGTCATGAATTCTGTTGAGGTTTATAATCAGACTCTGAGACCTCTGCATGTGTTGTTGTTTGTTATCCCTCTCTTATTTTTTCCCAACTCTAAAACTTGTTAAATTTGACTTTTGTTAGATAATCATACTGATAGATTTATTTTCTCTTGGTGGTACAAGTTTCTATCCATCTGACTCTGCATGCTTTCGCACTTGGTTTCTCATTAGAAAAGTTGTTGGAAATATTTTTTACTTTCTTTTAATATTCATCTATATATGTCAATAAATGGATTATTGAGTACAATAAAAATATTTGCTCTACATAAGGATCTGTGCTAGCTGTTGATGATGCTAAGAAATAACTAAATGCCTTCAGGAAACTTACATTCTATTAGGAGAGCTATTATGTATATATCTAAGTTTATAAAATATATTCAAAAATGCCACAAAGTAATTTTGTCAGATATGGCGCTAGCGCATGAAAGATTCAGGAAAGACTGCATGAAGAAAGTAGTGCTTGGGCTCAGTTTAAAGAAAATCATTAGATTCTAAAAGATGAGAACTGAATACTTAGGAAGAGACATGGGAGCCAGCCAATGCAAAAGCATAGAGATGAACTCTTAAATATGCTGACTTTATTTATGAAGGGGAATGATATATAGTTAAGACTAAAATGATAGGTGAGAGTCAAGTTGTGAAAGGCTTTAACAGCTTAAGAGAGTGTTTCATTACTGAATGGTACTTAAAATTTGCCATTGCTTCTTAAGCTACTTTTTTGAAACTGAAACATATGATTTGAGAGGACATCAGCTTCCCTTACCCGGAGTAGCGTTTAACTAATGTATTCAAAACATCTAACTCCAACACTTATACAGCAGTTTAAGCCCATTTCTCTTTCAATGAAGATGGATATAACTGATCACTGTCATTCATTCATTTTTTTTGCAAAAACTTATAAAATTATGTCTACTGTGTTCAAAGCACTAGGTTCAATGGTACATCTAGCACCCCTAGAACCTACCCAGGTAATTTGTAGGAGAGATATGATTATAAATAATAATAATTCACATGTATATAATATTTTAAGTGTTGGAGTCTTTAAGTAACATATAACATATAAATAACAAAGAAAGTGGTAAGAGCTTATTGACTCCATATACTCAGAAGCTTAAAATGGGGTAAATTTGTCTGCATTAGTTTTCTCTTCAATCAGTCTGCATTATTAAACACCTGCTGAATGTCAGATAATCAAGTTAGATTTTGGGGGTTGCAGACTAAAACAAAATAAATACGAAGTGATTTTTTTAAAAAAAATTATTCATGGCAATGGGGTTAAAGTGATTTGCCCAAGGTCACACAGCTAAGTAATTATTAAGTGTCTGAGGCCATATTTGAACTTAGGTCGTCCTGACTTTTGGGGCTGGTACTCTATCCACTGTGCCACCTAGCTGCCCCTATGCCAAGTGATTTTTAAGGGCAAAGGCACTTCTAGTGCCTGAAGGGTAAAGAATAAACACATAAAAAAGGTGATTTTTATGGAGTGTACAAATTAAAGTACCTATGTCTTCCTTTTCTTGTTTCTCCATCCTTAAAATTAAAAATTTAGTTAATATGGAAATGCATATTTGTAAAGGGTTTTACACTTCCTATTTTAACAGTGAGGGGGAAGGGAAAGAGGAGAGGATAGAATTTTAAACAAAATTAAGTTAAATTAAAAAAATACTTTAAAGAGTGAACCTAATTCTTGAACTTGGCTGTGATACTTAAGGATGCTGAGACAAAAATGAGGGAGGAGTCCATCATCAGAATAGTAGATAACCAGTGCAAAGATAAGAGATGAATGAGGAACAGCAATAAAGTAAATTTTTTCTTTGCTAATAAATTAGTTATTTATAATGCTGAAAAAAATCTCTTTTGATATGTATATAAATTAATGCCCAAAGATGTTCATGCCTTGGAAGAATTTGTGCAGTACCTAAAAAATAATTTAGGTTTAGAAAAAGTAATAAATAATATGCAAGTCAAAACTATAGTCTGCAACCCTAGATTAGTGTTGCTTTAACTTCACCTTTTGCTGAAGTTGTTACTAGAAAATCAGGGTGTAGAATATTTTAACAATGGTTAGGTGTGATGCATATGCATTGTATTTTCCTTAACAATTTTAAGGCATTCAAAGCCAGTGAGACTTCTTAAAATTTGTAGCTAAATTTTGGAGTCTCAGGGTTCTGAGCTGACAAAGAATACTGTCCCTTCTTATTAACTACAAATAAAAGCTTGAATTCAGCCCGAAGCACTTTTCCTTAATCTCACTCATAGCTCTGTAGGTTAAAGCTATGGTAAATAACAGAGAATCAAGGCAGCTTCAATTTCAATTTGTCATTGTTTTCAACAACTGTCATGGGTATTTTCTTTTACTTCTGTAAGATAAAAGATGTTTAATCAATAGAAAATAACTCAGGTATAAAAGAGGAAATATGGAACCTAAATGTGTGCTGGTAGAGATCCAGAATTCAGTGTGGCCTCTACTTAATGGAAATAAGATCATGCATACATACATAGATGCATATAAACATGTATATGTATATACATGTGTATTATGTAATAGAGAAAGCTATATATATGTATATATATATATATATATGTATATATTGATCCAAGACTGTAATTTCATTTGTGTTTGCAAATTCCTGGGAAAACTCTCTGTCAATACCAATTGGCGCCTGCTTTCCAACTGGTAGTCTTAAAATCTTATCTTTATCACTAAAAGTTTAAATGAAATGTTTAGGGTCATTCTGCCAATATGTGTCAGAGACAAGACTTGAACCTACTTTTACTAAACCAGATCTCTATCCACTAAGCCAGATATGTCATCTACACATTTGATGCTTTACTAGATTAAAGTGTAATTGAGAGATACTTAACAAAATAAATAAAATACAATATAACAAAGATAATGTTAGTATATACTTTTCTAAGTCAATATATTGCCTGCAGATATCCTTTATATAAACTTTAGTAGTCCTGTTTCTATTTGAGTTTTATGCCACTTCACTAATCCCCTGCTGAACAAATAAACAAAATGTACTATGTCAAGAACATCTGCAAAGAATAATAATGTCAAAACAAATCAACAAGTATTTTTAAATACTTCCTATGCACCAGACTAGACCTGGAGTCAAGAAGACTCATTTTCCTGAGTTCAAATATGACCTCAGATACTGACTCATTTATTTACTCTTAGCTCTGTGATCCTGGTCAAGTCACTTTACTCTGTTTGCCTCGGTTTCTTCATCTGTAAAATGAACTGGAGAAGGAAATGGCAAACCACACCAGTATCTCTGCCAAGAAACACTCATGTAGGGTTTTCTCTATATTTATGGGGGTTTTCTTATCAGAGATACTGAAATGGCTTGCTATTTCATTCTACAGTGGATTAAGACAGAGGTTAAGTTCTAATATTTAGACATTAGGTACTCAATATAACACTAGAGTCTGAATTTGAATTCAGGTCTGTTTTGCTACAAACCCAGTGCTATATTCACTGTCTGCCTCATCATTACACTATGCTACCTCTCAAAGAGTATCATGGCATATATATCTTCAGGTTTTCAGTTCCCGAAAAACATGACTTACAAAGGTGAATTTTTACAATCATACTATCTAAAAAGCAGTCCTTGAAACCCTTGAAGGGAAGCTGACATGAAGATGCCCCTTTAAGATTGGCTAGCACTTGTGCCTCACCTTCTCAAGTTGCTGTGAATGGCTGGTGACTGCAGAACTGTGGATGATATTATGTTTTAGGTAGGGTGTTTCATTTGAGACCACCTGGAGGGTAAAATATGAGCAAAGTAGTAAGGCAATGAGAAGGGAAGAGTCATTAATTATATCAGAGTGAATGATCTAGGTATTTTCATGGCAACTCAGAGAATTCAGCTAATTTATACACAGGTTCCTATTGTTATTTTCTATTTCAAATATTCAAGTCACATTAAATGAAAATAGCATACATCCTGTTCCCTTTGAATATATTTTTATTGAGAATAAAAAAGAACAATTATGGCTAATATATGTTCATGCTGAGATCAACTAATTCTGGTTCATGCTGTGCACAGTTATGCAGTGCAAAATAAATAAATATTATATATTTATCTACTTGTACAATTAAATAGTAAAAACATCAAAGAATTCTAGTTTACTTCTTTTGTTATAGAGAAAGCAAAAATGTTGCATTAAATAGAACAAGTAAATGAACATATGTCTTCCTCTCTCACCGAAAGAAAAAAGGTAAAATTAAAGATTGGAAGAAAGTCTTATATGATTGTACTAAGAGAAAAATTAATGAAAGAATGATGCAGCCTGACTTACAGGTATAATATTGTGTCCTAATATTTAGACATTGTATACTTAATGTAAAATCTGTTTGAACAGGATAATATTTATTTCTATAGTATTCAATTCTAGAAGCTATGGTTGTTTTATGCATTTTAGGGTTATTTTTTTTTAAATTGGGACTAAATTTGCTCTTTCTATGTCACTACTTACAAGAATCGGTGAAGGGGTGGCTAGGTGGCGCAGTGGATAAAGCACTGGCCCTGGAGTCAGGAGTACCTGGGTTCAAATCCGGTCTCAGACACTTAATAATTTCCTAGCTGTGTGACCTTGGGCAAGCCACTTAGTCCCATTTTCCTTGTTGAAAAAAAACCTAAAAAAAAAGAATTGGTGAATAGCTACTAAAAAATCAGGGCATAGAACATTTTAACAAAGGCTGTTACAGCCTTGTCTCACCTGGAACCTTTAGGTAAGAATTTGTTCTAATGGTGACGCATAAATATTTACAAAGCACATAAAACTTAAGAACTGAGCATGGGGAAAGACTACCAGCTGGAGCCTGGGAATATCCAAATTCTCTAAAATAGTTACCACCTTATTTTGTCTTCTGTTTTACCTTTCCCCTTTTCATGGCTAGTTATAGGGAGCCAGGCTACTGATGAGTGGGGAGTTAGATTGTTTTAGGCTTATCCCATTGAATTTGTATCTTCTTCTGATCCCCCTGACTCTCTCTCCTCATAGCTATTATAGTAAGTCAGGTTTATAAGTAACTACTTTGAGATAACAATAGCAGGGCATAAGATTGGAAAAGGGAACCTAAAAATCACTTACAGATTGTCTCATAAATTAAGGGTAAATAACAGGTACTTGCAAACTGTCTTGTAAATTAGGGGAACAGTAGAACCACTGGCAGCTGTCTCATAAATTAACTAAGGTGACATCCAGAGACTATGGGTTAAACTAGGGGGAGCCAGTTAATCTCAAGGGGAATAGCTCCTTGGTCCAGCTCATTACCCTCAGTATATACACTTTCATAGACATTTGCAAGTGAGGTCAGCAAAATGTTATGCTGGTAAATTAACCCTAAGGTATTGCTAATAACTTTGAGATGAAGCAGATATGTTATAGAACTAAGGCTAAGATGGCATGGCTAAGAACTAGTCTGATGCTCTCCACCAAAACCCCATAAAATGGGACCTCAAACTTTGAACACCCCTGACCTGCTAAGTACTCCCAACTCTAAACTGGGGTCACCTCAGTGACTCCTTGTGCCTCTCTGTATTCACTTCCCTTATTCTCTTCCCTCCACAAATTCATCCTGCCTCCCCTGCCATCTGCCTCCATACTCTTTGAAGTTTGCCTCTGTATTATTAATGTCTGATTAAAGAAGAGCCCCACTTACTGCCATCATGCTCTTTCCCAGTGAATTCCTAACATTCAGGCTCCCCATCAACCCAAAGGGGCATCATCATCATTTTTCTTTCTTTATAAATTGAGAGGATTAAGCCAGAGACTAATTCTGCTGATAGTCACCCCTACCATGAACAAGTCTTTCACAAAGAATTCACTGGTGGAAAGCAAAGGTGGGCAGATGAACTTCATGTCCCTTCCCAGGAAATTTTTTTCTTTTACGTAGGGCACAAATCAGTGAATAATTCCATAAATTAATTACTATTTTATCATGGTAATCAGAAAACCTGTGGAAATACTATGCAATGCTAATTATAATAAATACTTATATATATATATATATGTGTGTGTGTATATGTATACTATAAATACTCATTTATATGTGCATGCATCAATAAGCCTTATTTTTTGCTAGAATTTTTATTATTTGTAAGTTTAATGAGAGCCTCTAGTGTCATAAGGTTGCTCAAAATAATGTTGCTTTTACTCTAAAAATATAAATACTTTAAGTAACTATAGTCACTATCTGTTTGAGAGGTTGGGGAAGAGGCAATCAGGGTAATGTTATTTTCCCAAGATTATTCATTAGTATGCATCTGAGGTCAAATTTGAACTTAGCTTCTCCTGGTATTTCATCTACTGTACCATCTAGTTGTCCCTGTGGTCACTATGTCTTGTCTCCCTGTAACTCAAACAAGTAAAACTAGGACCAGCTGGTGGAAGTACAGGGGCATTTAGATTGAAGGTGGAGATGTGTGTTTAGAGCCAGAGGACCTGAGTTTATTACCTGTGTGATCCTATGCAACTTACTTTTAAGCTCTTGGCTTTAGTCTCCCTTCTGGTACATGAAGGACTTCCAGCTCTGAATCTCTCTAGAGATGAAGTTACAAGCTGGTAGATTTATGACTTAATAGGAAGGGAGCTTTCTAAACATTTAAATTAACTATAATGAATAATATCTGCTACATTTAAAGCATGAGGGCAGACTATGAATCAATCAATCAGTCTGTATTTGTGAGGGGTCTGCTATGTGCTTCCATTGTGCCAGATTGGAAATACAAAGACAGAAGTGAACCAGTCCATGCCCAGAAGGGACTTTCATTCTGTTGGAGGAGATTGTTTCTGTCTGTCTTTCTATCTGTTGAACTATACATATAAGCGCACAGATACATATGCTCAGAAAATTTAACGTAGAGTACTTTGGTGAGTGTGGAGGTTAGGAAAAGCCTCATGCCGACCACTGAAATTGGATGCCTTGAAATTGTGGTTATTTAAAGGAATCTAGACATCTAAAGCATACCCTGGCCACCCTCCTCTTTTTTCCTAAATTCCCCTTATGTGTTCTCTATTCCCATTTTAACATTTTGAAGATAGGAACTGTCTTGTTACATCTCTAGCACTTGATGCCTAATACATAGCAAATGCTTTCTCATTTTTTCACTTAATGGTTCTCTCATCTATATATTCAAATATGGTTTTTCATTGTCACGCCTATACCATTATCTGGTAAACATTTCAAAACTGGCTCAGTCACTGGAAATAAGCATTAGTATCCCAGCTATTTCCTCTTTTACTTACCATTGAATAATCTACAGGGTTTTATTAAGAGTTTACCATACCCCAAGCACGAAACTCATTGATGAGGAATCAAAGGAAAAGCCAAAACAGCTTTAAGGAGTTTACATCCTACTGGAATTTGAACTCACAAATTGGTTGAATGATTAGAATATGTTATTTAAATATTTTGTCAAAGCTGTATTTTCTTAAATTGAAAACTCCAATACTTTCCTATAGGCTCAGCTCAAGTGATATTTCCTTCATAAAACTTTTCTCAATAACTCCAGTCAAAAGAAATTCAAACCTTGGTCATCTTGCTTTCCCCCATCGTCTTATATATATAACATTTGGGAGCTGGAAAGGGAGCTCCATATCTTCATAGTGAAGTGGAGAAATTGGTCTTAATTTCTCAGAATGATGTATTTAGAGCTAGAAGGAAAGACTGGAAGGAATAATTTGATGTGCAAACATAATTAGACTTGTACTGCTTGGCACCTAAATGGTAAAACCAGTAAGAACTGGTAGAAGTTAGAAATAGGCAAATTTATTCTTAATGCATTTTTATTCATTTCATTAAATATTTTTCAATTTCATGAAAAAAATTAATATTTATTTTTTAAAAATAGTTTAAAATTCTCTTTCTCTTGCCCCTTTGTTCTCTTTGGAATACACACCTGGGAGTGGTATTGCTGGGTCAAAGGATTTGCAGTTTAATAGCTCTTTGGATATAGTTCCAAATTATTTTCCAGAATGGGACAGTTCATATCAATAGTGCCTTAATGTTCTAGTCTTTCCTGCCCCTTGAGAAGACAAGCAATATTATATATGTGAGGTCATGCAATACATATTTCCATTCTAGCCATTTTTCAAAACACACATATTTCCATAAAAAATAAAATCAAAAATGCCTCAGTCTGCGATCAGATTTCATCAGTTCTCATTGTAGGTAAATGGCATTATTTATCATGGGTCCTTTGGAGAACTGTCTTGGATAATGTTTTGATCAGAATAGCTAATTCTTTCACTGTTGATCGGAGTGTAATAGAATTACTGTTACAGTGTACAATCTTCTGATTCTGCTCATTTCACTTTGTATCAGTTCATATAAGACTTTCCAATTATTTTCTGGATTCATCCTGCTTGACATTTCTCAAAACACAATGGTATTCCATCATAATCATCCAGCATAACTTGTTGAACCATTCCTCAATTGATGGGCATACCTCAATTTCCCCTTCATTGCCACCACAAAAAGAGCTATTATAAATATTTTTGTATTTAAAATCCTTTTCCTTTTTCCTTTTCCTTTTATCTCTTTCAAATACACACCTAGGAGTGGCATTGCTGGGTCAAAGAATTTGCACAGTTTAATAGATCTTTGGATATAGTTCCAAATTATTTTCCAGAATGATTGGAACAGTTCACATTAACAATGCATTATTAGTGTTCCAGTTTTTCCACATTTTCTCTCTCATTTGTTATTTTCTTTTTTTCTGTAATGTTAATTAATCTGATAGATTGGTGGTATCTCAAGAGGTGTTTTAATTTGTATTTTCTGATCAATTTTGATTTAGAGCATTTTTATGTGACTATTAATACCTTTGGCTTCTTGTGAAAACTTCATTTGACCATTTATTAGTTGGGAAATGAGACTATAGAACCAAGCTACTAGAAAACAAAAGAAACAAACAAATAAAAATACTGACAATAAGGGAAGAAAATGTGAAAACAACAAGGATTTGTTAAGCATCTACTGTGTACTAGTGATTACACTAAGCAATTTATAAATATCATCTCATTTGATACTCATAGAAACCCTGGCAGGTACCATTATTATTGATCCCATTTTACAGTTGAAGAAACTGAGGCAGACAAAGATTAAGACTCTCTATATTTGAGAAATAAAGTCTTTTTTCAGAGAAACTGTTTAATAAAAAATTTTCCCCAGTTTCTGGTTTCCCTTTGAATTGTGACTGCCTTGATTTTATTTTTGCAAGTCTTTCTAATTGGATATAACCAAAATTCTCTGTTTATATCTTATAATGCTCTATCTCATGTTTGGTCATAAATTTTTCCCTTTTCCATAAATCTAACAGGTAAAATATTTGACACTCTCCTAATTTGCTTAAGCTATCTTCCTTTAATGTTTAAATTATGTACCCATTTTGACTATATATCAGTAGACAGTGTGATAAAATGTTTTAAGCCTAGTTTCTGCCAAACTGCTCTCTAGTTTTTACAGAAATTTTTATCAAATGGTGAAGTCTTGCCTCCAAAGTTTTAGATCTTTGGGTTCAGCAAACATGAGATTACTATGGTTCGTTTACTGCTGTATATTGTATGTCTGATTTTTTCTGCTGATTCACCACTGCATTTCTTTGCTACTACCAGATTGTGTTTAATATAATTTGAAACCTGATACTGCTACACTGCTTTCCTTAACATTTTCTTTTCATTGATTCCCTTGATATTCTTGATCTTTTGTTCTTCCAGATGAATTTGTTATCATTTTTTTCTAGCTCTGTAAAAGAAGTCTTTGGTAGTTTGATTGGTATGATAATGATTAAGTAAATTAACTTAAGTAGATTTGCCATTTTTATTATATTTACTGAAGAGACAAATTTAGACTTGATGTCAAGAAAACCTTCCTGGATGATATTTTAAACTGTCAATAAGTATAATGGAGAGGTGTGCCCTTCCCCCCCTTACAGTCTTAAGGCACAAGCTGGAGGACCATTACATGCTAAGCATGCTGTAGTGGAGGATTTGTTTTGTATATGGTTGGGACAAGATGACCGCTGAGGTCTTTACCATTTCTCAAATTCTGTGATTCTTTAATTCTATAATCTGGCTAGATAGCTCCTCAGGGCCCTTTCCAATGCTAGCAATTCATAATTCTCCAAAGTGAGAGGTGAAATAGAAGATTATATAAATAGACACTTTTGTGCATGTCTCTGTGACTGCTAAAGAGCAGATAAACCTTAGTGGGGAGGGAGAATATCCCATTAACAAATTCATGAATTATAATATTAGAATTTCATCTTTGGTTAGGCTGCTATGACTGGAAGAACAAAAGCACTGTATGTCTTGACTTTTCTTTCCCAATTACTTTCAAAAACAGCTGGTTCTTGGTTTGTGTCTATAGCTGCACTAACTAAATAGAGATCTGGGCTGGGATTCAGTGAGACCTGAGTTCAAATTTAGCCTCAGTTTTTGTATGACCCTGGACAAATCACTTAATCTTTGTCTGCCTCAGTTTCTTCAACTGTAAAATGGGATCAATAATAATAGTAATACCTGCCGCGGTTGCTATGATTATCAAATGAGATGATATTTATAAATTGCTTAGTGTAATCACTAGTACGCAGTAGATACTTAATAAATCCTTGTTGTTTTCACATTTTTCTTCTCTTATTGTCAGTATTTATTTTTTGTTTGTTTATTTTGTTTTCTAGTAGCTTGGTTCAGATTGTGATAATGTGAATCTTTACTGAGTAAACAGTAGACAATTATTAAATATGTAACTGAAGGATAAGTTGGTCTCTGCTACTATTTCTCAATATCTCCCTAAAGTGGAATATCAGAGATGGTTCTTAATAACATTTTTCCCCTCTTCATCTTGCTTGTAGTTTATCTTTTGTTCTTACTTGGTCACCACTTACTAATCTCTTTTGCTTTATTCTATCTCACTAGAATTATGTTGTGGTTAACCTTTTATCTACTCTGGTAGTCCAGTAGTATTTCAGTATCTTTTTGTCTTGTTCAAGGTCCATGTAGAAGACTGTCTGTAAACCCTATTCTGTAGACCTTTGGCTAAGTCTGGTGCATCATGTTCCACTGAAATCTCATTCTACTAGATTCCCTTTCACCCCTCGACCTCAACATTCACTCAATTCAATGATAATGGATAATACATAGCGGACAAAAGCTTTTTCTCTGCAAAGTGAGAGTGAAATATGAGATTCATATATATATATATATATATATATATATATATATATGCATATATATACATGCAGTGCATATAATCTGCTTTATAGCTTAAGAGTAGAGATATGCCTTGGTGGGGAAAGGATGAAAAAAATGGGGATGGTAGAATCAATTAGCATTTTGTTTATGCTCTTCTTCTGAGATGGGCAAGCTCACAGACAGGCTTCTGTCTTAAATTAAGAGCATCTCAGATTATGATGATCAGTTGTCTAATTTAGCTTATTGATTTTCGTGACCATTACATAATTTTCTTCACTACTTCTGCCTCTGGACAGCTTGGTGGTGCAGCAGATAAAGCACTGGCCTTGGAGTCAGGAGGACAGGAGTTCAAATTCTCACACCCTTGACTCTTACTAGCTGTGTGACTTTGGGCAAGTCACTTAACTCTTAACACTTAACCCTTAACACTTAACCCTGATTGCCTCGCATTCAGGGCTGTCACCAGTTGTCTTGATTCATATCTGGCCACTGGACCCAAATGACTCTAGAGGAGAAAGTGATGCTGGTTACTTAGCACCTCTCCCCCCCATTCAAATCCAATTTACATGCTTGTCATGACATCACCTCCCTGATGTCTTGGTCTTCTTTGAAAACGAAGGACAAACATTATTACTTCTCTAGTCTAAATTATCTGATGCATTTAAGAGGGAGAAAATTTTTTCTATAGTTATCATAAATCATCATGCACAAGATTTTCTTTTTTTACCCCACCATCCCCCTTTTGACCTGACTTTTAAAAATTTACTTCCCAGGCCGTTGTTTATTATATAATATTTTCATTGTTGGCAGAGTAGCATTTCTATTCTGACTTAAGGCATTTTCCTCAAAGTTCAGGACCTGTTTCCCCCACTTTTCTACAGTAAGTAGCATATATTTCCAACAACAATAAAATAGTATTCTCTTGTGTCCCATAGCATATCCCTATTTAGCTTTTCCTTTGGTCAGTTGTATTTCAGTAGCAAGAACACAGTTTTATGTTTTTTTTAAATGCAGTCTGGCTTTCCCTTAGATTTCTCATTAGCTCCCTTCCTACCCCCAACTTTGGAGCTTAAATTTTCAATCTAATTGGGTTACAACCCCCTGAATAGTTTAGCCTTCAGGATTGTAAGCACCTTTAAGAATACCAAAGGGAAAAAATTTATCAGCTTAATTGTTTTTGGAGAAGTGCCCTCTTCCCCACATAGTTGCTGTAGTTGGCATCTTATTTATCCATAATCAACAGGCGTACTTATCCGCCTAATTCAGTCCAGCTCTCCAGGAGGGGGGAAAAAAAACAAAGAATTCAGTAACCAGTTTGGACTGCAAGCCCTTTCTTCTTTCTCAGTAGAGAACTTTAAAACCTTCTGGTCTGTGTCAGTTCAGCAACTCATACAACCAACAGAATAATTTAGAACCTTTGGAGCAGGAACCTGAGGATTGTTCAATTTTAGCTGTATTTGTAGAACCTGAGGCAGTCTTTTACCCTCTTGATGTTTTGGGTAAGAGTGATTAGGACATCGATTATAAAATGTTTCCTCTGTAGCTTTTCTTCTGGCATATATTTTCTGTTGAAACTTGTCAACAATAAAATGGTGACAATTTTCTTAAACTTGTTTAAAATTGCTCTGGTCAGTGAGTTTCTCCTAAAACAGATGACAGTTCATTTGGGAATCCTGGAAGACTATTAGTGAGGGCAAGGGCAGTTCATTCTCAGAGTATGCTGGCATCACTGCATTTTAAACAAATCAATGTTTGTGAGAAATGATGAATGGATGATGGCTTTCATCTTTTACAATTAGTATTTGCAGCCATTAGGATTGCAATTAAGATTTCTCAGGTGGTAGAACTGACCTATACTGTTAAATAACCAGTAACAAAATTTTGAGCAATATGATCTGAAAATACTACATAGCATTACATGCAATAAGTTTTCCATTCAAAAAGGCCAAAAGAAACATAAAACAATATTTTCTATCTTTTTGTAGAAAGACAGGAGAGGAATTTTCTGACAAAGCTTTAATATTCAAGTAACACAGTTTTTCAAACAAGAGCATTACATATAGTTAAGAATTGCCTCAAATATCTAAATTTTAATTAAAGCTTATAATTTGAACCTATTTTCTGACCAAATCTTTTTGTTAGAGTTGCTATCAAGATTTCAGTATTTGTTACTGGTGGGAAGAGGGCAAGTTTTGAGAATAAGGTACCTGAATTTGAAACATTGCTCTGTCACTTTCTACAATCATTCTTGGAGACTCAGTTTATCATTTGTGACATATTGGGGTTAGAACAGATGCCTCTAAAGCTTTTTTCACTCTAGATTTCCAGTCTTTTGCCACACAGTAGTGGATCTACTTAGGGAGTCCTACTGGAGTTTAGATCAGTTCTAGGGAGAAAACTCCTCTTTTTCCCCATCACCCCCTCCTTCCCCAGACAGAGATAAGTCACTTTCCAGGGGTTACATAGTAAGTTTTTTAAGGAAGGATTAATTGGTCTTCTATATAAAGTTGTTTTCAACATGAATATTGAATTCTGAGAACAGCAAAAGATCATAGCTTAGACTTGCAGAGTGGCCTTATTTACAAAATAAGAAACTATGGCCTAGAAAGGTTCTTATTTGATTATAGTCACCTAGGATGTAAGTGGCAAAGTCAGTAGTCCAACCTTGGCCTCTGATTAAAAATGCATCATTCTTCCTTGAGAGGCTGTAAGATTGACTCGGAGACAGGGCTCAATAATTGGAACAAAGATGGAAAGAGGATAACATATGGCGAAACTATATTTTATAGATGTATACCATGTTTCAGAATTGAACTTTTCCAAGTATTATGTTCTTTCATGATGGAGGAGTCACTATTTCAAGGAACTTTCAAGATTTCCCCCCACCCCCAATGACTTATAGGTCTTGATTTAAAAAACAATAACAAAGAACACTGGAATGGTCACCAATAATCATGTCTCATTTCTGACCTTAGCTTGGTATGAGTTTTACTGCAAATCATGTTCTTTCTCTACTTTTTTGTTTCCTACTGTACTATGGGAAGATTGGGCGTATACAATTCAATTCCACTCAACTAAGTAGATATTGATTAATTAAAGATATCTCTCAGATACCTTTTATTCCCAAATAATAATAAAAAATTATAATTGCTACCAAACATATGGCACTTCTATACTATATGCGTTATATTTATTATTTCATTTGATTCTCACTCTGGGAGGTAGGTGTGGTTATATCCCCTATTTTATAGAGTAGGAAACAAAAGCAAACAGAGGTTAAGGGACTTAACCAACATCATTCAAGTAGGAAATGTCTGAGACCAAATTTGAACTCAAGTTTTCCTGACTCCAAGTCCAGTGCTATTTCCACTGGACTACCTAGCTTCTAGATTCCAGGTTTTATTAAAATGAGGTAAACTTGAATTTTATATATTAAAATTAAAATGTTTACTTTGAATTATCTGTTGTAACTTGTGGTGTTGCCCTTGCTGTGTTTTCTTGCAGGAGTCATCTATACTGCAGACATTCTTGATCGAGAAACAACTGGGTCATACTGGTTGACTGTGTATGCCACCGATCGAGGCGTTGTCCCACTGTATTCTACTATTGAGGTTTACATTGAGATCGAAGATGTAAATGACAATGCTCCTTTGACCTCAGAACCCATTTACTATCCTGTGGTCATGGAAAACTCTCCTAAGGATGTATCAGTCATTCAGATCCAGGCAGAGGATCCAGATTCCAGTTCCAATGAAAAACTAACCTACAGGATTACAAGTGGGAATCCTCAGAACTTCTTTGTAATAAACATCAAAACAGGTAAGGAAACATATTTCTGTTCCCATTTGGTGAGCAGTGCAACAGTGAAATCCACCAACTGAGGCTTGTTATTTAGATTTATTTCTATTAATTGCCTGGCTATCGCCATGGTCTTTTTTTCTGAGGCAATGTTTGGAAAAGGAGACCTATTGTCTTGCCTTTTAAGTTGGTCTTAATTTCAGTTGACAAAGTCAAGTGAACTAATGGAATGGAGATCAGTCTTTTTTAATTTAAAGCTCAAAGGTAGTGTCAGAATCACCATGGATAATGACAGTCAAAGTTTAGAAAGTTTACTGCCCACTTCATTAGCCCTTTTAGTCAGAAATGGGACTTCATCCTTAGAGTCTCTAGGTAAGATTGCCTTGTCTCCTTTCTGAACCACATTCTGAGATGCTTAACTTTGATCAGGACTGTCCTATTTCTCTAAATCTAAATGACTCAAATTCTGTGTGTGTGTGTGTGTGTGTGTGTGTGTGTGTGTGTGTGTGTGTGTGTGTAAGTGGTAAGTGGGAGGGGGAACAAAACCAAGCTAAATGAATGTTCTGATTTGTTAGGTTTGGGTTAATCAAGCTTTTACTGTAATGTGAAGCAGATAATATTATCATATTACAGATAGGTGAGTTAACATGAGATAGAGAACAGGAACATGGAGACGTTCCTTGGGTGTGTGCAAGGATTCAGTGTTCTTAATGAATGTTATTGGAGTCCTTAGTAGATACTATCATTTCTCTTGCTCAGGATTTGGTTAAGTTGAAATATTAAATTGCAGTCCATTCCATGTAAATGTCAGATTCTATTACTTTAAGGCAAACTCCCAAGGTACTTTATATTCTTTAACTGCAGTAGAATTTTGTTACATTGGAAATTGCTAAGTATAAGAATACTGTTTACTAGAACTTGGAAAACTTTTTTGTTCATTCACTTTCTAGAGCTTATAGAATATGCTACTATACACTGTCAGACCCTTGTACTTCTGCTATCCTTCAATATGCCTCCTTTAGTGCTCATTGCCATTGAACTGTTATACCAACTCCTCTTAACCTTCTCATTATCATTTATAACTCATCCATTAGTTATTTCCAAAGCTTCCTTCCCTTATTTCCTAGCCACTTGCAACTATCTCCATGTAACTGTCCTACCAGTACTAAAATTTGAACATACCCTAAAGAAATTAATCTATCTTCCTAGAATGGTTATTCCTCCTAACCTCTTTACTTCTCTTCATCAAACTGAAGAATAACATGACCTATTTCATTTTGCTAGACTTGTAATGTCAAAGTCATCTTTTTCTCTTCCCTTCCCTCATTCTATATATTTAGTCATTTGCCAAATCTCAATGATTGTTTTCTTAATAGCTCTCAAATCCAATTCCTTTTTTCATTTCCCATTGCAGACCACTCAAATTTCCATCTTTTCCTAACCTAGCCTTATAACTGATATTTCAATGCCCTTTTAATTGTCATCTATTACATCATTGCCCCAAGTAAACTTCCTTCTGCAATGCAATATCTACTATCCCCTAAAACAGAAAACTTTAGCAACTCCCTTTTGTTCATCAAATAAAGCATAAGCTTCTGATCCTGGAATTTAAGACCCTTCATGCACTTGCCTTCTTTAATCAACTTTTTCAGTCCACCCACATTGTCACCTTTAATGTATTCTATAATTCAGCCAAATTGGATTCCTACACATCATCACATTTGTTTTTTGTCTTTATATCTCTGTTCACACTATCCCAAATGGGGTCTCCTCTTTCTAACTGTTACTGTCTTTTTTTCCTCATCTAAATAGGCATATTCCCCATGAAAATTTTTCAGAATTTATCCCCTCATCACTCTATGTTAAAATGAACTCTCCTGAAATTTCTCATAAGATTTTGCCTGGACTTTTCATCTTTTCATTTGCCCCCACTCTTCCTCATATTTTACCCTCAGAATTTCTCTCCTAATTCCCTTGTTAAGAATAAATTCTATATTATTTCTAGTTTCACATAAAACCTTTTACTTTTATATGCTTCATAAATGTTTATTAAATTCAGCAACTACTAAATTATATGGAAATTTAGAAGTAGGTAACAGAGAAGGAAATGGCACAGCACTTCAGTAACTTTGCTCAGAAAACCTCATGGACAGTATGGTCCAAAAGGTCATAAAGAGTTGGACAAATCTTAATACTTGAACCACATCAAGGTGACACAGTGAAAAGGATGCTAGAGTACTGTTTGTTTCCTTAAACTTACTGATTGTGTAACCCTGACCAAGTCACTTAACCTTTGTTAACTCACCGGTAAAATGGGGATAATTATAGTCCCTAACTCCAGGGTTACTGTGAGGAACAAATTAGATAATAAATGTAAAGTGCTTAGCATAGTGCCTGGCAAAGAGTAAATGCTTATATAAAGGTAAGCTATCATCATTATTATTATTATCATTAACATTATTATTCATTTTTATTGCAACAATGTTAAAGCAGGAATTTGCCTGTATTTTCTTATAAAACAAATACTCCTTTTCTAATGCCCCTTAAAAGGACTTGTGTTTATATTTTACTTATAAATACATATGTGGCCATATTAAGTGTAAACTCCTAATAGACTGTAAGTTCCTCAAGGCCAGGGACTGTTTCATTTTTGTTGTTACACCTTGCACATATCTGTATCCTAGGTTGGAGATGCTATGGAATAAAGGATGGACTGGTAGCTTTCACGGTCTACTTCAGCCTCTGCAATTCCATCCCTGTACTATTGAGCTTTCTTGGAAATTGAGAAAATAGGAAACAACTCAGCTGCTTTGGAATGTTAAAAAGTAAAGTCTTTCTAGAAATAAGGATCAGGGTATAAATACAGAAATCAGAATTGAAGTAAACCTTAGAGACGACTCCACATATTCTTATGTGGTCAAGGGTTAGTCTACTCCATAATATCTAATCATCAACCAGGTTTGAAATACACATATATTTCCAAAGATACCACTTTTTAGATTCCTCTCCTGTGCTTGGTTAGAGGGAAGTGACCCACTTCTCTGTTCTGCAGTGGCATGAATGTGTTGGAGGTGAAAAATAACTTAAACTAATCTGAGTTGAGAACATAGATAAACATGCTAAATCAGTTGACTGTCTTTGAGGTGGAAATGGGAATCTTTTTTTTTAAATTTTTCAAGTCTCGTTAGACAGGTTTCTATGAAATAAATTGTCAATAAATATTTATTACACAATGTGCTACCTAAATACTAAGTACTAAACTAAATTAAATTTAATATCTATCACTTATATATCATTTGCAAAACTAACATTTATATAAACTTTGAAAAGCACTTTGCAATTATTATTTCATTTGAACCTCACAGCAATCTGGGGAGATTATTCATGTTATTATACCACTTTGTAGATAAGCAAACCAAGGCAGACTGAGGATACGATACTTGTTCAAGGTTGAACAGTGACTGTTTAAGGCTGGATTTGAACTCCATTCCAATGTTCATTGAACTCCCTAGAATGTTGGCCTCTGATACTTCATAAAAATCTGTTTCTTTTTTTGATACTTCCATGGATTTTTAATCTTGACGATATAGGTACTCCTTCCCCTGTTTTAGTTTGCAAACCCTTCCATTCATATCTTAAAAGATTGCCATACATGCCTATAGCTCAAGAAATTCTTGTTCAATTCTTTACATGGAGAATTTGTTTAATGCCTTAAACCCCTCTTTTTTTTATTTTTAACATTTGTGGGTATCAGTGCTGCTTCTGAATGGCCACCCCTTATCACTCACTCTTGCTATATAATTGGCCCACTTCCTTTTCTAATCAATCATCAGCAACCATTTATTAAGCATTTCATATATTGTGCTGGAGTACAGAGATCAAAATGAAATAATACTTGTTATTTTAAAGAGCTCATATAAAGCTACTGTCCTTTGCATTATAGAGTCCGTATTCAAAATAAATACAAGGTAATTTTTGGAGGACGGGACTTTTGTAGCTAAATAGATCAAAAAAGGCCTCAAGTAGAAGGTCAGTCCATCAACAACTAGCGTTTATTAAATGCCTGCTGTGTACCAGACACTATTAAAACACCTGTTAATAGCCAAGTCTCCCAATTAGTGTGAATAATGAATCCCTTGAAGTGATCACATTAATCAAATTTACACTGGAACCAGTTACTATATTTTCCATAATTATAACTTCAAAAAGTACATATTTGAAAATATGTAATCACTCTAGGGGATTCATTATTTATTTTAGTCAACTCTACAAAGACAAGCAAAAATGCCAGCTCCTGATCTCCAGGAGCTTATTTAGAAGATGGTGTTTGATGAGAATGAGGTTTTTCAGTCAGAGGTGTTAAGGAGGCACTAGATTCTAGGCCTTGAAGAGAGCCAATGCAAAGACAAGAGAGCCAGTGTAAAAATGAGAGCCAATACAAAAAGTGAACCAAGATGGCTTAACATGAGTAAGGAGTAGTAAGAAGGCCAGTCAAGTTGAACTGGCAATGTTGGAAATTGGAGTTACAGGCACCATTCTATAGTAGGAATGGGGTTAAGCGACTTACCCAAGGTCACACAGCTAATTATTAAATGCCTGAGGCAAGATTTAAACTCAGATCCTCCTGATTCCAGGCTGGTGGTCCATCTACTGTGCCATCTAGCTGCACCCCCAGCCATATATATTCTTGATGGTATCCTTAAGCAAATTCTCTATTGTAAAATGTCACCTTGGGCAAGTCATTTGACAACCTAGGACCTCCCTTTAATTCTGAAAAAAGAGAAGAGATTGCTCTCAGTTATGAATCTTAAATTCTCTATTCTATTCTAAAAGGTCAGTCATTTCAGTCATGGCTAACCTCTTGTGACCCCTTTTGGGACTTTCTGATAAAGATAACAGTGGTTTGTTATTTCCTTTTCCAGTTCATTTTACAGATAAGGAAACTGAGGCAAATAGTTAAGTGACTTGTCTTGGGTCACAAAGCTTTTACTAAGACTATACTTGAACTCATAAAGATGATTTTTCCTGACTCCAGGCCCAGTGCTCTAACCACTGTGCTCTATATTTGCTCCTATTCTAAAAGTGATGTAAGAGATACCATTGAGGGTTGGCTAGGTGGCGTAGTGGATAAAGCACCGGCCTTGGAGTCAGGAGTACCTGGGATTTGCCGTTCCAAAATCTTAAAAAAAAAAAAGAGAGAGAGAGAGAGAGAGAGAGAGAGATACCATTGAGCATGATGGGCTCCAGGATTCTTGGTACCAGTATTGTCATTGCAATGATGAGGATCTCATTCTTTTTCTTATCCATTTAAAGGATACATGGTAGAGTAATAGAAGCTAAACCTTGCAAGCTACTTTGAAAACTTGTTTGTGTCAGAGATTTCATTTTGCATTTCAATTCCCTGTACAACGGAGTAAACCAGAGGACTGCCAATCTGCAGATGGGACAAGTCTGGGAAAGCTTGCATTGATGACTCTTTACTAGAGTTCTGGAGCTCTAAAAGTAGATGCATTAGCAGTCTATATTTTGTAACCATCAATTAAATAGCCATAAGCAAACTTCATTGTCTCACTTGAAGTTTTCTTTTGACCATTGTGTTCTTTCCCAGTGAAATCATTTGTCTAAAATAATTTCATGAATACAGTATTTTCTAGGAGTGAAGTCAAGGATTTAGCAACCCTGCATATTTAATAAGGATTTATATTTCTGTTTTTTCTCACCCCCAATTGTGTATTAATTCCTGTAAACCAATTTTTCTTTTGTTCTCCTGCAGTAGATCCAAAATGAATAGTTCTTTGCACAATACTAAATGATAAATAAAGATTAAAATGTTGAATTCAAGGAATGTCAAAACTTTTATTCTACGACTTTCAGTATATAGCAGATATCCTTGGCAGGAACAGATTTCCCCCCTCTCTTATGAATTACTGTTTTATCCCTAAAGGCAATATTTTTTAAATTCAGATTTTAATGTAATGACATGAATATTTTTGTTGTAAAACTAAGTAAAATTTCTCTTTCACGCTGCTCCCTTCCCTCTTTCTTCATCTTCTTTCCCTTTATCTCCCTCCTACCCCCCCATCAAAAAAACTGCTTAGGCTTCTAAGATCTATTCTGGGCCAATATAATTATTTCCATGCTTAGCAGGTGAATTACACCTATGTGGCATCCCTCCTCCCCCAGGCCCAAGCCTACTTGACTTGGTTAGTAATGGAGGAATAACCTTGTGATCTGAGAGGAAGGATAAATTTCAAGAAGCTATTTCTCACTTGTCTTAAAGGATTATCAGGAGACTTGCTATCCCTCATAGATGAAGAAAAAATAGCCTCTCATTGGTCAGCCAGGCTGAACTGTATAACTCAAAGAAGAGAGAGAGGCCAGCACCTTGTGATGAAAAGACCCCTTGGGGTTTGGAATAGCTGCTTCATTAATGTCCATAGCAATTGTATCTAAGAGGATTTTTAAAAATAGACATGTTATATGAAAATAAGATATAGGGTAAAGAACTTTTTCCTTCTTTAAAATGATAATATACATATATACATCTATAGATATATATATATGCATTTTGTATGTCTGTGTTAATGAATTGTGTCTTTATATGGACACATGTATATGGGTGGGGGAGTAATCAGTTCTAGCCAAACTTGTGATTTCCTCAGGGTAGAAGAAGTCCTGGTGTGGAAAAATTCCTTCTACCAGTAGAGTTGGGTAATTTGTCTGCATCTGATAGTCTTAGATAATTTTCTGAGGAAAATGAGAAATTAAGTGACTTGCTTTTTGATTATTCAATGTGTCAGAAGCAGGGATTTGAATCTCAGGTCTTCCTGAATCCAGGATGGGTTGTTCCATATTACTTCTATATGTGATAATAACAATAGTAACTTATTGTTTTCCATAATGTTTTATATAATGTTTTATAATTTCATTAGCTTATATAATACTATGTAATTACAAAGCACTTAGTATACATTTTGTTTGATTCTCACCATATGAAATATATATTGTTATATCCATTTTAAAGTTAAGAGAACAGAGCTATCTCAGAGATATTCAAAATACAGAATTTTTTAAGTGACAAAGTAGGTAGGTATATGTCTGAGTGACATTTTAAGATCAGTAAGACCCACTGTTCCAATCACAAAATTCCATTGGTTCTTGAAAAAACAAAGTCTCAGGGATCGAAAACAAATCTGAGGAATTTTTTTAAAGAAAAACCAGGCTTATTTCCAGGTTTATTTTTAAGTTGTTTTCAGTTGTATTCCACTCTCCATGACCCCTTTTTGGAAAGTTTCCTTTCAAAGATATTGGAGTGGTTTGCCATTTCCTTCCTCAGCTAATTTTATAGATGAGGAAACTGAGGTAATTAAGTAATGTTATCCTACTGACTTGTAATTTATGATAATTGAAGCATAACTTAAAAGTATGTATGTATTTATCTATGTATATAAAGATATATATAAAAGAATGTTATTTATTTTGAGTTTTACATTTTTCCCCCTAATCTTGCTTCTTCCCCCACAGAAGGCAGTCTATTAGTCTTTATATTGTTTCCAGGGTATACATTGATCTAAGTTCAATGTACACACATATCTTTAACTAAGGTTAAATGACTAGTCTCTTACGGTCACAAAACTAGTAAAAAGGAAAATATCTAAGGTAATATTTGACCTCAAGTCTTCCTGATCCCAGACCTAGCTCTCTATCCACTGCAGCACCTAGATGCTTTTTTTCAGGTACCATAAAGCAATTAAACTTCAAGTAGACACCTGATTCGTAATTAAAATGTAGTTGAATAAATGAAGGGAGGGCCACAAAACAAACATTAATCCATCACTATGTGCCAATCACTCTGCTAAATACTGGGAATACAAATATAAAAGAAGGACTGTTCTTGCCATCAAGAATGTATATCCCAATGGAAGGAGACAGTCTTATAGAAAAGTTGCATTTTTATAAAAAGAAAAAGTTACATTTTAATAGAGAAACAAAGCACATTGGAGAGTAGTTGTCGGGGAAGTCACAATGTGGCTAAGAACAATAGAGCAGTCAATCATCATACCTTTTCTAGAAGCAGTGGTAGAAAGAAAAGTCCTATTTGGCAAGAAAAATATCCAGTGTGGGAATTGGAGCTCAATGTCTGATTTCCTTAGGAGCATGATCCCTGGGGTCCAGTTTGGAGGATAAAGTAGCAGCACTGTTGATATGATGATTTTAAGTGTTTGGAAACAGTCTGATTTGTAAGTAAGCTGAATGCTACCCCCTGAAAATTGTGTTTGCACTATTAATTTGCTTAGAAAATATTTTTCCCCTTAGGTAGCAAAAAAGATAAACTTTTAAGTTATGCTTCAATTACCATGAATTGCAAATCAGGAGGATGACATTAATTAAATTTTGTATGTCCACATGGGGTCCCTTCTTCAGTCTGTTATTATTATTTTTTTTCAACTTCGCTTTAGCTTGGCTGAGCTCTTTGTAGTATGCATCTAAATTGTTCTAAATAGGTAGAAATGGGCATTAGATGATAAGTTGATATCTGTGAGTATAGGCACAAAGCAGATAATGGAGCACATGAGTAGGAATCAAACAGTAAATCACCGTCTAGCTCTTTCAGCTATGAAAGGATGCCTTGTCCTATAGACCACTAAATTGTTCATTTAATCCAGTGAGTCCAATAGAACAAATCATACTCATGCAGATTTATCACACTGGGTTATTTAAATTCAGCATTGACCTTTGCATACATGCGAATGCATTCTCAATGAGAAAAGGACAAAATGGTATCTTTTCTCTGCACTGTGATTATGGTCATGGGAGGGCGACGTATTTTCATGCTTCATCATTTCGCAGTTGTGTATTCTCATAGCAATTTGAAGAGTGCAGAACCTGCTATCGAGGGATGGAATTACCTTTCTTACCAGGGGAATGTCAACTTTATTGTCATGTGGTCTTTTACTGTTTTCATTTCTACAGTGTATGTGTTTGTGTGTG
Organism: Macrotis lagotis; assembly: GCF_037893015.1. NCBI lineage: Eukaryota > Metazoa > Chordata > Mammalia > Peramelemorphia > Peramelidae > Macrotis > Macrotis lagotis. The sequence goes on from NC_133658.1 coordinate 762,994,200, forward strand.
TGTATGTGTGTGTGTGTGTGTGTATGTATGTATGTGTGTATCCACATTTTATGGATATGTATCTACATATGTATCTACATATTGTGGATACAAATAAACAAAAAATACAAAGTAAAGTACAAAATAATTTAGCAAAAGGAAGGAGAAAGTGCTAAGGGAATAAGAAAAGACATATTTGCAGGGCAGCTAGGTGGCATAGTGACCAGCCCAGAAGTCAGGAGTACCTGGGTTCAAATCCGGTCTCAGACACTTAATAATTACCTAGCTGTGTGGCCTTGGGCAAGCCACTTAACCCTGTTTGCCTTACAAGAACCTAAAAAAAGAGACATATTTGGAGGTGGAACTTACAGTGAAACTTGAAGGGAAAGGGAGAACATTCTAGCAGGTAAAGCAAAGGTACTAAAGGATTGGTAGATGGAGTGATAAATACACAGAACAGTCAATAGAACAGTTTGGCCAATGTAACAATTTGGCTGTATCAGAGTGCATGCGGGTGAGTGCTGTGAAATTAGTTTACAGAGCTGGGTTGGACCCAGATTGTGCAGAGTTTTCATTGCCAAACAGATGAGTTTATATTTTATGCTAGAAACAATAGTAGTAAATCTTTGTTATCAGAGGAGTAACATCATTTCAATACTTCTTCAGTCTAAATCAGTGACACATATCAATTAAATTTTGATAGTGGTTGTGCTGGTGATAAACAATAGTAATTGCAGAAAATGACAATAATCATATTTAAGAGTGTTTTTATTTTATTTGTGTGGGTATGTCCTTATACTAATACAAATTTCTGTCTTGTGTCTTAAGGGGTGTATTGATGAGGAACTATGATTTAAAATACACACACACACACACACACACACACACACACACAGAGACACACGCACTTTTTTTTCCTACCATTCATTCACCATCCTGTGTTCAACTATTTGGTGATGATTCTCTCCAATCTTCCTATGTTTGGTTTGCTTAGTCCAATATCTTAATTTTGCAGTGAAGAAACTAAGTCTCAGTGAGGTCACAGAAGTATGTGTCAGAGTCAAAGTTGAAACTCAGACCCCCCCCATCTTTAAAAACCATAGTTTGTCTGTTAATCTGTTGATAGACCAGAGATGAACCTCTATGTACAGGCTTTCTAGGTTGTTTGAAGACCTCATAAGCATGATAACCCAGTGACATCTCAACTCTATAATGATGGAAAAATATTTAAAATAATATCTAACATGCTATTTATTTAGTTTTATAGGATTGTATTGTATTTATATATATTACATCCATAATTTCTTTGATTCTTATTTAAGCCATTCACCAATCCTATGTAGTAGGCAATGAAAAAACATTCCTACTCTCTGTTCACATTTGAGGACACATAAACTAGTGTCTTACCTAAGGTCATATGGCTCATAAATCATAATGGAGTTTGGACTTATATTCATGTTTTGGGACTCCTAGTCTTGTGTATGCTCATTTTATCAAGGAAATTAAGAAAAACAAACATTCGCACATTTCTTTATTTCTGTAGTAACCTTTCACTATTCTCAGTAAAATAATCTTTAGGAAAATGGGAAAAAGAATTCTACAAAAGCAGTATCAAATAGTGAATGTGGAGGGAAGTTGTTTTATCCTTAACCCTGAGTGTTTAGAGAGAATCTGGCTGCAAATGAAATTCCCATCTGACCCAATTTTGCACAATGCTCTTCAGGAAACAACATGAAGAAATTATTTTGAGGCTTACTATTCTCAACTGTAACTCTTCCTCTCTGCTACTTTGGCCATTCAGTTATGGATTATTCCATCCCTAGAATCAATGAAGGTGAAATTCACACAAATTTTTATCTTGTTTGTGTGTGCCTTTGGGCACTTTCTCAGCTTTGACATCACCAGTTAAACATTGATGTCTATTTTCAATCTCTCCTTTTCATAATATGTTCTAGAAAACTTGAAATAAAACCATGTTTCTAAAGTTAGCTGGCTTTTAATTTCAAGACTGCCTTTTTTTTGAAAATTGTAACTACACTTTTCCTTCTCCAGTCTTGCCACACACATAGGTTGTCTTTCATGAGTTTTTAAGAAATTGCCATTGATTGTTCCCTGGTCATATCCACAGTCTTCTGTATCTTAGAAAGTGATTCAACCAGCATGGTGATTTGACCTTGTAAATTGAGAGGAATTTGAGGGAATGCCACGATTAGGAGTAAGCAGACCATTTCCATTGTCAATGGTGGGGGAGGGGGGAGTCCAGTCCTCTAGTGGGTGACTGTGTACTTTATGAGGGAAGGAGAGAGTGAGTGAGCTGGCTAAGTGGAGTGAGAGGTCCTGAAGACAGTTAACCGTAAATGGTTACTCTGAAATTACATAGTCACATATTATTCACTCCTCAAGGTATAGTTGGGTCAAATTTTGTGGCACTAAGTATTCCACATTTCCATTCTTCTCTAATTTCATCAGCTAAAACTACAGTCTCATAATAGAAAGATAGTGATTGTGTCTAGGTGCAGCTCCAGGGGCACAGCTGGTTGTGTGGCTTTGTCAGAAGCAAGGAAGAATTATTTGGGTGGATAGCAAAGAAGCATAAATAAAGCAGATGATGGAGATATAAAAAATGATGTATTTAGGCTGTAAATTTGATTTCTTATTTCTTGTATTGGGGTGTTAATTTCAAAGTGATAATTTACTACCTTGAATTATGGCATTCTTCTGTCCTGAAGGAAACAATGAATTTTAATTCATGCCCTTACCAGTTTTTCTCAAATCTTAAATGGTTTTGTAGTAAAATTCCTACTAAGTTCCTACTTAAATGCTCATCTTACCTCAGAGACACAAGGGGAGGATTAGCCCAGATCATGTTGGATATTTTACATGCTTCAACCCCAAAATATAGTCAGATTTGGGAAAATGTCAATAAAATTCACAACTGAGTAAGAAATCTCAGAAACCTAGATTTTTAGATTTAGAAGGAGGACACAGAGATCATGAAGAAACATCAAATTGCTCATTTTTTCATAGGAGAAAACTAAACAAAACTTTTAAGGGATAGTGAAGGTACAGAGGTCATACAATTAAATAAATGTAGGACAGGGGCTAGGACACATAATTTTTTGATTCCAAATTCAGAACTTTTTCTCCTACACCAAATAAAAAAAAATATGCCAATTTTATGCTAAGGAATGCTATATTTTTTCCTTCTTCTTCTTTGCACTGCTAGTTATCTAACAACATTTTCATTACTTGGGTAGTTCAAATGGACCATATTTTTTTTTCCAGATAATGGAGTAATCCTTTTGTTTTCATCAGTGGGGACAGAATAAGCTATATTATGACCTTAGAATCAGAGAATTTTAGGATTTTGAAACTAGGAGGGACCTTTGAGGTCAATTGATCTAAGACTCTCATTTTATGGATGAGGAATCTTCTCTAGGGCTTTTAAAAAATAAAAACCTATTGGAGTAACTAGTTTTCCCTTGTGTCTTAGAAATATAGGGAACGGAAGGAGGGATGTGGAGAGGGGAATGAGGTGTCTTTCCATGAGGTGATTATAGATTACATAAAAACTTCTCTTGACTGGCATTTTTCATGCTTCATAAATCAGGATCTTCTGATTGTCTCATTGTTCATTGTGTCATATTTTTCAGCTCACAAAAGAAAACACTTTGCTGTATTTTTCCTTTGTTCAGTTTAGAAACTGCAAACCTGAAAAATATCTTCGTTAGAAGTGTGACTTCTCTAGAGAACTGAATATGTTTCTGTTTTAACTCTCAGAATTGATGCTGTTTTTAGAGTCTTTTGTTCTTGTCCTTAACAATTTTCTGTCATTTTGAAATGACTTCCTTCCTGACTTCTTGATGAGTCCTGAATTGCACATTAGATTTTGTAACTTCCATTTTTTTTCCAAATTGAAATTAAATGTACTTGAAATGTGCATTAATGCATACCTGTAAAGTAAAAGACATTTCCTGGGTTGAGTCAAGTCAACAATGATTTAATAAAGTGCCCAAAAAATGGACCAAAAAAAAAAAAAGCAAAATGACAGCCCCTGCCCACAAGGTGTTTATATTCTGATGTAATACATTAAAGGGGAAGGGCACATGTGCCCAAGGGTATGAATGTCTGCCTAATGAAGGATGGCTTTGTATTAACAGTGCCTAGAAAGTGTCTAATAAAAGCTCATTGATTGATTACTTTATTGAATAATTTAGAACTCAAATGTTCTGGAGATGACCATTTCATCAGGAAGTTGTAACTGGGATTCCTGTTAAGAAACAGGACTAGCTTTAGTTGAAACAATTTTTGTTTGGTCTACTGGATAGCGCCATTGCTAGGCTTCTGAGATTCTACCATTGCTTCTCAAAGGTTGTTTTGTTATTTCAGCACCAAGATTCCTTGGTTTGAAGGGAAAGTTAATTCAAGTTTTTTTGTGTACTGGGTACTGATGACACTATGGATCATGATTTTCAAAAATAATTAGCCACTTAATTGATGGAAGACTTAAACAGGCCTAAGTAGGCTCCCAGAAATATCTTCACATTTCCATTGTATTTTGTATGTTGCTCTTCATCCTTTAGTGTAGGGATTCTTCCTCTTTTGTTTTTTGGACTCCTGGACAATCTAGTGAAGCTATGGACCCTTTTTAGAAATATTTTAAAGGCAAAAAATAAAATACAAAGGAATACAAAGAAAATTAATCCTATTTAAATATAATTATCAAAATATTGTAAAAACAGAAAAGTACAAAGCCCTCACTTTATCTTGCTTAGAATCCTTTGCAAGAACAAATATAAATTTAATGTTAAAAATTGAATTTGAATATATTGTTTGCCAGTAAAAAGATATTTCTGAAGTCATTAGGGTCTAATCCAAGAGATGGAGGTCCAGGGTTGCATAGGAAATAAATGACAGAACTGAGATGTGACTATGACTCCAAATCCAGTATTCCTTTAACTATACCATACTGCCACCTTGGAAAAGCTAGAAATTCAATTTGACTAGAATTGTAAAAATGTTTATAGAGTAATTTGAAATAAGGTTATGAAGACAAGTTGAATCCAGACTGTGGAGGAACTGAAAAAGTGAACTGAAAAGTCTGTTTTTTAAAGGGAAAGCACCTGAGATTTCTGATTCAGAATTGGTAAAACTTTTCTGTATAGGTAACTAGGAAATTTTGCTTCCTCAGACCCTTGTTTCATTGTTTGTTTGTTTTTTTACTTAAATCAGTTAGTGTGTTATCTATTTATTATCAATTGGTCACAGTTTTTAAGTGTTCACCTGTCAAAGCCCTGAATCACCATGTGAAGTAGATGGGGAATCCAGTCCTGCCTTTCATTTTTATGGCTTTTAATTACATCTGAGTTTTTTATTTCTATCTGTATTAGTCTGTGTGAATGTAGCAAGTCCATTCTGTAATAGTGAATACTTTTTTTTTAGGTTTTGTTGCAAGTCAATGGGGTTAAGTGGCTTGCCCAAGGCCACACGGCTAGGTAATTATTAAGTGTCTGAGGATGGATTTAAACTCAGGTACTCCTGACTCCAGGGCCGGTGCTCTATCCACTGCACCACCTAGCTGCCCCAATAGTGGATACTTTTTTAAAAAGCTATGTAGTTTATAAATAAAATTCTGGATTTGGGGAGTAAGGAAAATGGGTTGGAATGCTTTCTAACTATATGGACTCAGCCTCAGTTTCCTCATATGTAAAAAAGGAAGGATTTTAATTCAGTGGTCTCTAGTCTAGATTCTTGTCAGTTTACTAAATGTCTAAAAGAATTTTCTTATATTGCATAGTTTCCCTCTTTCCTGCCAGTGCTTACATATGATCACTTTCATGACATTTTCACATGGAGAACAATATTAAGTAAATACAATAAATGTTTATGTCACTCGTTTTTATGTTTAGTGAATAGTTATAATCTTTATTAATTATTTCATGATTGGAAATTTTAAATGAAATGAGAAATCAATTTGTTGTATTAGAAAAGGTGTTGAACCTTTGCCAGTGGACCATGTTAAAATTTATTGTTCCTAGCAGATTCTTCAGTTAAGCATGACAATTTAAAATTTGGCTTCTGTCATGTCAGCAAATTTAACTTTCTTGTAAGAGTTTGTTATTTTGTAAAAAACATAGTTCAGCTTGGCTGTTTATGTAGTAAATCCTTTCATTTTTTTACTTAGTAATTTACTTTTCCTGTCATAATGAGAAATTCAGTCCTTCCACTAAACCATGTAGATGTCCACTTCTTTTTCTTTGCAATGGTAGATTAGGCCAGAACCAAATTTCATAATTTAAGTTTCTTAATTTCTAATCCCAACTCTGACAATCCCAGTTAGATGAGTTCTCAACTACTGTCAGATTTTTTTAAAAAAAAACAATTAAACAGGCGACTAGGTGGCGCAGTGGATAGAGCACCAGCCTTGGAGTCAGGAGTACCAGAGTTCAAATCAAGCCTCAGACACTTAATACTTACCTAGCCATGTGGCCTTGGGCAAGCCACTTAACCCCATTGCCTTGCAAAAACTAAAAGAAAAAAAGGCAATTAAAGGAAACCTCCTGGAAGAAGGAAACATTGATCAAATTGTCTTTTTATCAACCTAAATTTAGATGTATTTTCATCTTGTGCTAAGAAAAAATGATTATTATAAAATATAAAGATATATTTTGGTGTCAACTAAACACCAGTAATTCTATCAGTTTAAAACCATTTAATTGAAGCAGTAATACTTTTTCTGTACATATTAAAAAAAAACTTTAGGAAATTATTTTCTATTGATGTTCCACTTGCATGTTTTAATTTTGACAATTAAGTTAGCAAATTTTGCTTTTTCATTAATGTTTGTTTATTTCCAAACTGTCAGATTTCTGGCATATGCATAACATTTTCTTAGTTACTAGGGATAGAAGAAGGAATTGTGGTAAAGTTTCAGGAAGGTGCTACCTCTAACCTAAGTCTAAATCTAATTAACCCTACCCTAATTCTAACCTCTCCTAGTTCTAAGAACTATAACCTGTGCATGGTGTGTGTTCAGTAAGTATTTGTTGACAGAATGAATAGCCTCTAATATTATCAATTAGTTATTAGCACATAAGAATTTTTGAGTCTTCCTGTATAATAAAAGGTCCTTTCCCTTTGCCTTACAGTAACCAAGCTATGACTGAAGTTACCCTAATAAATTGCTATAGTGTAAATTTTCATTTGACATTTGAACTAACTTACAAAAATTTTGAAAGTAATTAAATTGACCTAGGTTTTAGGTCATTAGAATGCACACTGTACTTAAAGTTTAATAAATTTTCATAAAGAAAAATCATGGTTCATTTATCATTTTTATCAATTTGTCTTGGGTAGTCAGAGTGCTCTGGGAGTTTGCACATCAAGTACCATCATAGCCTTAAAGCAAATAAACTTGCCATCTGGTGTGCTAAAAGGCAGGGGGGTGGATTAAATGACTTTTCACTGTCCTTTCCAGCCCTCTTGTGCTGTAATTCTTTGCTATCAGGTTTAATGGTTTGGAGTTGGGGGGGAAAATGGGACTTGGGACAATTTTTTTTGCTTTTATGAATGTGGAAACAATGGAGATCTGTCTTTATTATATTTCTATTCAATTTTACTTTCAGTTCCAGATTCTCTCTCCCTCCCCAACTATTGAGAAGTCATGAAATACAAAACCTATTACAAATATGAAGTCATGCAAAACAAATTTCTCTTATCAGTCTTGTTCCAAAAATAAAAAAACAAACAGAGAAAGAAAGAAGTAAAAAATGCTTCAATCACTTTTCTATCCAGAGATGGATAGTATTTTCTCCTATGAGTCCTTTGGAAATGTTGTTAGGTGATTGTATTTATCAGAATTACTACATTTTTCATAGTTGATTATCTTTACAATATTAATATTATGGTATAAATTGTTCTCCTGATTCTGTTCACTTCACTTTCACTAATTCATTTATGTTTTCCAATAGTTGCAAGTTTTTTTCTAAAACCATCCCTCCTGATCATTTCTTATAGCATAACAATAGAATTCTGTTACCTAAACTATATATACTTTGTTCAAACATTCCACAATTGATGGAATCTTCTCAATTGACAATTATTTGCCACCACAGAAACAACAGTTATAAATTTTATATACCCTTTGTTCTTTCTTTGATTTTAGATGCACAGATCAAGTAGTATTATTATTGGGCTAAACAATATGCACAGTTTGATAATTTTTTTGGAAATGGTTCCAAATTTTTTTTTTCTAGAACAGTTAGACTAGTTTCACAGCTCCACCAACAGTACTTTTTTTCACATCCCTTCTAACATTTTTGTCATTTTCCTTTTTCTGTCACTTTTTAAAATCTAATGGGTACAAGTCAATGCTTCAGAGTTGTTTTAATTTGCATTTCTTTGGTAATTAGTGATATAGAGCATTTTTTTGCATATAAACATTGATAGCTTTATTTTCTTCCTCTGATGCCTGTTTAATATTCCTTGACCATTTATCACATGAGAAATGGCTCTTATCCTTCTGGAGTGTTTTCTTCTCAAGATTATCATAGCTATTATCAATATCCTTAATAGAATTTACTATTTGACAGTGTTTTACAGTTTTCATAGAATTTTTCTATATACTAAAATGAAGAAAATTTTAAATGACATGTTTTAAAATTATATTACCTGCAGTGATATGAAATGAAAACCTCTATTTTAAGAATTCTTAACCTTTTTTTTCCTGTCATGGATCTTTTTGGCAATCTAGTAGTTTGTGGAATCCTTTTAAATAAAAATAATTTTAAAATGCAGAAAATTAAATACAAAGAAGTACCAAGAAGACTAATTATTTTGAAATAGAATTAACAAAATATTTCTTAAAAACCAACTCATGAATCTCAGGTTCATACTAGCTGATGTCATAGTTAGAACACTGTACTTGGAATCAGGAAGATTGATCTTTTTGAGTTCAAATCTGGCTCCAGACACATACTAGCTATTTGACACTGAAAGGGCAGCTAGGTGATGCAGTGGATAGAGCACCAGTGGATATTCTACTGCAATTTCAAATAGGGTCAGTAAGAATTGGACATGACTAAAATGACTGAACAGAGAAAGAACCCCTATTCTAGGACAAATGCAGTGAAAGTGAGAGGAATTTTGATTAATGGGAATGATGAACATTTGGGAAGTGGTCACCTCCATTTAAATTAACATTCTTTGAAGTTATTATGTAAAACATGACAATTAATTTCATCCCAATGGAAATGTATAGGATAAATTCAAATAATGTGATGGCCACTTCATTATTCACACTAATTGTGACTCAACTGTATATGTCCCAGAATCATAAACTGTGGATTTAGAAAAAAATCATTAGAATTCATTTATCCCAAACTATTCATTTTATAAAAGAAAAAGGCAGAAAGATTAACATTGACTTGCTGAATATAGTCATGTAGTCATTTGCAAAAATCTTTTCTTTACTTTTTTCTTAGTTCTTAACCAATAGACTCAGAGGAAGTTAGAACGAAGTTGCCCTAATTAATTTCAATACTACTTTGATCTGAAAATTGCATTTTATTTACATTTAATAAGTAGCTTTGTCATTCCCTTTACTTTGATAATCCTGGGCAAGGGATTTAGCCTATTTGACTCTTACTTTGTTCATCTATAAAATGAAAAAAAACATAAATAAATGACCTCTAAAGATTCTTTCCAACTCTAAAATCCTGTGATCCTATGAACAGTTTAATACTTCAAGGATCCATGATGTCTCTTGATATTCTTTCTGACAATGAAATTTGTGTCTTATGTTTTAATTCAGTGGTTTTTATGAGCTGCTGTCTCCAGGACTTATTATTTGATGGCTAATTTTCTCAGGATAAGCCTGTTTCCTTGTTCTGGTTTTGTGTGGCAAATATTCAAAGTGGTTCCAAAATCTAGTAAAAATTAATATTATATATAAAAGGTTAAAATTGCACTAAAACTTTTGGTCACTCTTTCATCACTTGCCTGGTTCAGTCTTGAGTCTTCCCAGTTTGGTCTAATTTATCAGAAAATTCCTTCTGATGTTATAATGTTTGAGAATCCTCCAGGTCATGAAAGAGAAATTAGAGAAAGTCTTGTGTGAATAACGGTTTTGCTTCAACATTTGCACAGATCTGTGATGTTATCGATGTGGGTTCTCCCTCATGTAGAATAGATCTCAGTCCATTTGTATATTGTCCATTGATCGGTTCTAGTAATTTCACCATGAGGAAGATCAATTGATTTACCTAGAGTCTCTCTCTGGATCTCTTGATATTATAAGGATGCTAATGAAATGCATTGACTGTCAGTCAATGCCTTGTCATATTTATCTGTCGTGGCATTCTTTATTCTAGAGGGCAGCTTAGGTGGCACAATGTTTAGAGCTTTGGCCCTGGAATCAGAACTACCTAAGTTCAAATCCAGCCTCAAATACTTAATAGCTGTGTGACCCTGGGCAGTTCACTTAACCCTGTTTGCCTTGCATCCAAGACCATCTCCACTCATCCTGATTCATATCTTGCCCCTGGACCCAGATGGCTTGGGAGGAAAAAGTGAGACGGTGACTTTGTACCATGCCCCCCCTCCCCTCAAATCCAATTCACATGCATATCTTGGCATCACCTCCCTGATGTCATGTCTTCTTCAAAAAGAAAGGACAAACAACACCAATTCTTTATTCTCTTTAGAATTTGAAAATTCATTTGATATTCTACTGCAATGTATTCATAATCACCACAGGGCTTTCCATTGATTGACCTTTGTGTGTTTCATATGTTTAATTCTTTGAAGTCAGCTGCTATTACATAACTCACAGCTATATAACAACACTGGAAGAATATTGGTGTTAAACAATTGTTTTGAGAATTGCTTGAGGGAGAAGCTTGCTGTCATTAAGAGTATAGCACAAGGGGCAGCTAGGTGGCACAGTGGATAGAGCACCAGCCCCGAAGTCAGGAGGACTTGAGTTCAAATGTAACCTCAGACACTTAATAATTGCCTACCTGTGTGACCTTGGGTAAGTCACTTTAAACATTTTTTTAAAGTATAGCACAGGGACAGCTAGGTGGCATAGTGGATAAAGCACTGGCCTTGGAGTCAGGAGTACCTGGGTTCAAATCCAGTCTCAGACACTTAATTATTACCTAGCTGTGTGGCCTTGGGCAAGCCACTTAACCCCATTTGCCTTGCAAAAACCTAAAAAAAGCATAGCACAGTTTCCTTTGGACAATGCAGCATAGTTTCCTCCCCGTTCAGTTCTTGGCCCTTCTATATTCTTTGTCTGAGATCTGTGTAATGATAGGGACTACATCTATGCTTTTATTAATATAGGGAATTCCTTGGGAGAGGAAGCTCCTTCTACTAGTACAGGTCACCTTCTCTGTTATTTATAGTCTTAGAGGGTTAACCAAAACTGAAAAGTAAAGCAATTTGTTTAAGGTTCATATCCAGTATATATTAAAAAGAGGACCTGAATCCAAGGCCACTTTGATTCTCTATTCACCACACCTGACTGCTTCTCACATATGTATTGATGAACCAGCTTTAAAGGTTGTCCATCTAATCTTTTATCCTCCTTCCTCTAATACCACCTTTGTGAAGTTTGAAATCATTTAGTATCTGTGAGCCTGAGTCCTCATCTGTACAATGAGACTGTCAGACTAGATGGCTGAGGTCCTTCCATCTACAGATCCTTGATCCTATAAATTTAACAAAAAACAATCTTCAGCCATATTATTTTTCTAGAAGAGATAATTTTACTGAAATATTTTGAGTGATTATAGATCTCATTTGGGGGACTGTGGTAGGACTCATGCATTGGGTACAATATAACATAAAAAGGGCATTTGAAAGACTTCACCCTCTCTCATTTGGACTATATTGATAAGGGCCAATACCTTTTTATCCATCAGTAAAATTAGCTTACAGATGATATTAATATAACTCTAAATTCCATGAGGGCAGGAGCTGTTTTATTTTTTCTTTATATCTATCTGCAACAATCTAGCATTGTTTTTACCTGTGTTTGTTCATTGATTGATATTTGTTCTTTTGTCCCTTTCCAGTTTGGAGCCTTTAAGCACTTTCATAGGTCAAATTGGTATTGCTTCAATTGTAAGCCATATCTTTTTTGTCCTCTGATTTGACATTGAATTTGACCTTTGCTCAAACCAGTCAACAGTCTTGCTATACAGAGATTTGGAAATAATTGTCATTATGTTATGTAGTAGGAGGAGGAGGGAAAGGAAGATGAGGAGGTGGAATGACTAGAATTCATATATTTGCCCACTGTGTTCCAGACATTGTGCTAAGACTTTATAAATAATATCTTATTAGATCCTCACAACAACCCTGGGAGGAAAGTACTGTTTTTATTTCCATTTTAGTTTTGAGAAAACTGAGAGAAGCAGAGCATAAGTGATTGAACAAGGTCACACAGTTAAGTGCCTGAAGTGAGATTTGAACTCATGTCTTCCTAACTCTATAACACTTCAGTCTTTCTGGTCAATTGTAATGAGTTTGTAATCTATCTCCTCTTTTCCTCTAACATTATAACATTTTATATTAAAATTTGTATTTTACAATACAATAAGGGTAATGCAAACTTCAAATTTCTCTGGTTCCCTGTACTGGTTGTCAGCACCTCAACAAGGCTAATATTCAGGGGTGCCCCTTGGGTATATTATTGTATTTGCTGCCTTTCCATTACCATACTTCACCTTCCTCACATTCCTTACTGGGCTAACATTTCAGGCATCTCTGTCAAGTATTTAATGATCATTAAGCTAGTACTTAAGTGTATTATGGTAGGAATCTTCAAGTACCTTCTTTTGAATCTTCAAGTGCTTTTTACAAAGAAAGGAATGTTGGATTTTTTATATTTTAGGTTTTTTCAAAACAGGGCACACCATTAAACAAAAAAAAACAAAACCTGTTTTCTATGCATATTTGAATCTGGCATTGCTAATCATGCTATAGAAATCCAGACACATTTTACTGGTGGATCACTAGTTCCTCTTTTCTAGAAATTCCAATTATAGGATCACAAATTAGACCTGAGGGATCTTATTTTACAGATGAAGAAATTTAGACTAAGAAAGACCAACTTGCCTAAGGTCATTTAAGTAGCACATATTAGGGGGTGAGATATGAACCCCAGTTCTGTGACACTAGAGAACTAATGTTCTTTACAATTGAGTTTCTCCATCACATTTTTTTATTATTTCATGGTGTTCAGTTTATTGGTGGTTGGAGGAACTATTGAACTATATATATATTTTTTAAATTCAGTTTTACTTGAGTCGTTCACTAAAAGGTTGCTTATCTAAGGGAAACAAAAAGAATTTAGTTCCCAGATGGGTATAGAGAATTTTCCCCTATACCTAGGCTATAAAGTACTTATGTGTAGGCACTGTTGCTTGGCAAATAATTAACCTTTCTACCTTGAGATATTTGAATATATCTGAGCATTTCTAAAATTAGTCTCTTGATCCTGATAATGCTCAGAGGTATTATAAATTCCTTCCTCCTCTTGCTACTACCCCTACCCCCCTTTATTTCACATGCTCATTCTTTTTCTCCATACGTTGTTTATGCTAACTTTTCCTTGTGGTTGAAGTTAGCAGATTTTTGCTTTTAATTCAAAAACTGTCGTCTGCTCTAATGTTTTGAAACATGATATTTTCCAAGTTTCAAAGCAAAATGTTTCCTGATTTTAAAATTTTATTATTATTTTTTGCATGTATGAAACTGAAGGGAGTGATATCCAGAAGTCTCTATCCTTGTTGCACTCTATGTAAGCAAATGAAAAGAGTTTGGGAGTTGAGGGTATTTCTAGGGTTTTCTTTGGTTGCTATAATTTATATTCAAAAATAGTCTATTTGTATGGTAATTGTAAGCAGAGGGAAACAGTATTTCAATTCTCAGTGTGATTTGTTGTCTGACATTTTCACATCCTCTACTACTTTAACCTGGCAATGACATATAATCAGCAATTCATACTCTGTATTTTAACGTGTAGGAACAGGGCCCAGAAGATTAATACATGATGAGTGAGACCAATCTGAAAGGAGATATTGAGACCATAATTAATTTTGCTTTCATTTTCCATATGCTCATGTTTTCTGATCTTTGCTGAAAAGTAAAGTCACTACAGAGTATTCAATATTTTAAAAATTGATTGTTTACAGTGTAGCACAGATGAACTGATCACCTTCATTTGAAATATTAAGTATCACCAGTATTAAATGTCCTACCTTGGGAGCTAGAACATATAGGTAATGATTTGTATTCATTATATAAAGGAGTCTTTCTCCTCTTTTCTTTCACAGAAAAAAAGAATCAAGAGAAGTCTTAAAGTAAAGTTCTCATGAGATTTGTTTTGATCAAAAGGTTGCAAGTTGTTTGAGAATACTTTCTGCTAAATAGAAAATGATTATTTAATGACATATTCTTGAGACTCATGAGTTTTTTTTTTTTAATAATTTAGGCCAAGTACTGAGAGAGGGTAGAAAAGGGGGTCCAATGGCTAGAGTCCTGGGCCTGGAATCAGAAAAATTCATCTTCATGAGTTTGAAACCAGTCTCAAACACTTACTAGGATATGTAACCCTGCCACTTTACCTTGTTTGCCTCAGTTTCCTCATCTGTAAAATTGAACTGGAGAAGGAAACAGAAAAATACTCCAGTATGTTTGCTAAATGGAGTCACAAAGAATTGAAAGACTGAACAACAAACTAAGGGAAATGTAATTAATCCCTAATTAATTAAATTAATCTAATCAGATTGATCATGTTTGTATATAAACATAGCAAAATTGAATGTGACAGGTAGAAAAGACAAGTGTGGCATTAGAAGATCATGATAGATAAGGACTTAGTGGTAGATCTCCCAGCCATACCTCATAGATTTCTAGAACAAACTAATGCTGTGTTCTGCCCTCCACAGATTTCCAGGATTCACAAAACATTTTGAGGGTCTTCTGATCTCTTGACTGTCATGGTTCACCTACTTCTGACACTGAAATGCCAGAGAAATGAGGGAATGGTCCAGAAGGTGCTATTAAGTTTGGAGCTAATCCTTTTCACAGATATAGTACTGACCAGTCCCTTTATTGTTCCTTTTGCCTCAGACATCCTGAAGCTTGATAACATGGTTGAACATGTGAAATTCCCCTGTGGAACCCACCCATAGACCTGAAGGGGAGGAAAAACAAAATTCAGACAAAGAAGAATCCCATCGTTGTACTGTTCTGCTCTTAGGAGGAGCTCTTTATCTCTTTGCTTCCCTACCTCCTCAAACCCTATAAGGCTTTTTCATATTCTGTGTTTCAACAACCAGCTGTGAAATCCTCGTTACACCCTGCTTTTGTGAGCTGACTTTAAATATTTCCAAGAATAGAAGAGAGGCTGGTACATTCCTCATGAGCATAATCTTTTTGAGGACAGAGACTATTCTATTTGTGTCTTTGTATCTCCATTGACAAGAGGACTAATAAATTCATGTGAATTGATTTTTTTATGGCTCCAACTTGCTGACTCCAAAATCTTGCTGCTTCAGACTTTTTTTGCTATGCTGATACACATTTAGTTCAGTAAATGTTTACTGATGATAAGTCCTCACTATCTGACCCTTTATTAATCTAAACTGAGTCAATGAACATCTCTACCTGCTCTCCCTTTTTTCCTACTGCACCAAACCAAACAAATAAAAATACAAGTAAAAGCAGCTTGTTTTTATAACTTATATTTAGATTAACTGTGTTTGCTACAATTATACTGAATTTGATGTATAGAACCCCCCAAGAATCACTTCTTATTTCATTATTGAAGTTTCCATAGGAACAGTAATGCTATATAAATGTAACTAACCATAGGCATTCAGAAGGAACCATGCAGATTAGGTCATACAGATTTAAACCCAGAGGGTCTAAATGGTTTTCCTGATGTCAGAGTTTGCCATTTAAGAGCCAGATCTGAAACCTAATTCAGTATCCTTTTCATTATATCATGTTGGTTGACTGATTTTAGGACGCATCTCCTACACAGTAAAATAGAAAAGGCATAACTAGATTTTCTTATTAAAACAGCCCATGAGAGGAACTGGCAGTCTTGGAACATAGCAAATCTCCCTTCCTTGAGGTTTACAGCACTTCATAGATTTATAGAACCTTAGAGTTGCTCAGAAGGTCAGAGGCAGTTTAGTCCAACTCCTACCTAAAGAGAATTACCATTGCTTCCCCTACAGAGTAGCCCTGACTGGTGACTATAATCTTCCTTCCCTTTAAAATTCTTCAGTAACTCATCATCTCCTACAGTTACCATCCACATCCATTTTGGACAGCTGAATTATTAAGAAACTTTTCTTTGTATCAAGTCAAAATATGCTGCTCGCACTTTCCATCCTTGGTTTTATTTTTGATACTCTAAGGTCAAGTTGAATCTTTGCTCCATTTGAGAGTTCTCTATATATTTGAAAATAGCCATCCTATATAACATGTTCCACATCATATTTTATTTCCCTGCTTTCCTTCTTTTCACATATGTTGTATCTTTGACTCTCCTTAGTATCCTCACTATCTTTCTCTACACACTCTCCAAATTTTCAGTGTCCTTCCCAAAACATGGTGCCCAGAATTTAATACAACATTTTAAATATATTTTGTTTTGGATGGAGAATAGCAAAATCACCACCCCTTTTATTCTAACTACGGTGTTTTTTTATTTAATTTAGCTTTAGATTAAATAAGTTTTTCTGTCAACCATGGCACACTATTTATTCTTAGTGAGTTTCAATTACAGTAAAACTTCAGGACTTTATTCTATGTACCACTTTCTATCCATCTCATTTTATATTAGTGGATTTTTGACTTGAAATGTCAATTAATAAGCTTTGATCCATCATTCTCCATCCATAGCTTATTGGGTTATGATTCTGCCATTCACCACATTAGTTATCTCTTTTAATGCACTTGTTTTATTGATCAAATCTTTCATATTCTTTATCTTCAAAATACAATACTCTTCAATCTCTATCATCAACAGTGATATATTAGAGATTAGAACATTGCTATCAAATTCAAATAGAAAGAAAGCAATTCCTGTAGATACCACATTGACTTAGAAAACCTCCGATTAAGATTATGTTTTATTATATTTTAATTTTGTTTTGTTAAACATTTTTTCAATTACACTGTCATTTAATTGGAATAAGTAGGAATTTTGCTGGCAGGCTGAAAGTTGGGTTCAAATACTTTTTAAGAAAGGCATACCTTATTCTGTAGTTATAAACTTTTCTTTTTTAATTAATAACTAACTATACTTATAAAGAGCTTTTAAAGCTTTCATATTATTTTCCCTAATGCCCCTGTATATAGATGCCTTCTTTTATAGATGAGGAAACTAAGTTGTGATGACTCATCAAATTTTCATGCTTCTGGTACTCTTCTTTCTCTTCATTTTGATTTGTAATATCTTTGTACATATGCTATATCCTTTCACTAGACTAGAACATAAACTCTGTGAGATCAGGGACTATTTATTTCTTTATTTTTGTGTGTGTGTGTGTGTGTGTGTGTGTTACCAGCAATTAATTGATGTCTTACAATTAATAAATCAGGGCATGCTAAATGTTGAATTGAACTTAAAGTGGATTACGCAAAGTCATCCAACTAATAAGGGGTAGAAGTGAGATTCAAACCCACATCCCCTAACTAAAGTCCAGGAATTTATCGGTACAGGCTTCCTCAGGCTTCTTCTTTTCCTTTTTATTTTGGTATCATTAGCCCCTTTGGCAGTCTAGTGAAACCCATTCCTCATGAGCGTAATCATTTTGAGGACAACTATTCCATTTGTGTCTTTGTATCTCCATTGACAAGTGGCCTAATAAATCCATGTGAATCCCTTCTTAGGATAATGTTTTAATGAAATAAAATAAAAAATTACAGTGAAATCAATTTTACTGAAATAGTTATCAAAATATCTTTTTCCTTAAAACTTGTTTGTATTTTAGAACCCCTGCTCTACATTATGAAACTACTCACCCTGAATTTCTTGTTCTGAATCCTTTCAATAGATTTTTATTATTTTTTTTTTGTCTATCTTCCTTTTTGTTTAGGGTAAAAGCAAAGTTCCCATTTCCCTCCACTTCTCCTTCCTTTTCTCTTCCTCCTCCTCCCCACCCACAAGTTGCTTTTGTGGCTCATGGCCACCTATCTTCTCTTGGACTTAGGTGGACTATTCACTATTGTCTAGACATTTGAGAATAGTACTTGGATCCTTTGCTTCTATCTTTAACAATTGAAAAGAGAGAATGAGACTTGTTTGGCAATATAATGTAGTTCCAAAAGCCAAGAAATGTTTTATGTTCATTATAAAAGGCTAGGTTTTTCCCTTTCAGAAAAGATAGCACTTTTTTTTTCCTTTCAGGTTTTCTGCTTTATCCTATTTCAAGAATTTAGATATAACTATTTTACTAATTTCCTTGCTAAATTAATCAGTTAGGTCAGGTGTTTGCCTAAATTATCTTAGCAATCCTTAGCAGTCTGCAACTTTTCCAAAGTACTGATAATAAGAGAATCCTTAAGACAGGGTTTTCTGAAATATCTAGTTTAATTGAAACAGAGGACATAAGAGGAAAATGAAGGAAAAGGAGTAAGGAAAGAAAGAGGAAATCAAGAAAGGAAGAAAAATGAAGAGGGAAGATGGGAAGGAATAAGGAAGGAAAGAGGGAAAGAGGAAAAGGAGGAAAGGTGAAGAAAACAAAAAAGCCCTAGATTATACCTAGGTTATGTTTATACTTTGTATTGGATGAAGTGAAGAGAAAAGAATATAGGTACCAGGGTTATATACCCACTTTTGTCATATAATAATCTTTTCTGTGACTGAATGTAGACTCTGCAACTACTTCTGCCCTAGGAAAAGAGGATTCCTCACTATTTCCCCAAGCAGCTGACCCCTACATATGTGTACTCTTGTTCTAAAATCATAACTAAATCCCCCTGTGAGGATAATAGTGCCATGATCCATGTGCACACATGAACTATATAGATACAATTGGTGACATGCTATCAATTATGAAATCCCTCAGGTAATATTTGAGATTGGAAATATTTTGAACTTGCTGAGAAATTGTAACTACTTCTTGAGGTCCCTATGGAATCCATACCAGCTCACACTGGGTAAGACTCTACTTTAGTTCTATAGAATGTGGCCTAGTTTTGATCGTTATCAGCCAATTGTGCCTCTGCATTCCCATTATGTACTCTGCAGGCATCACCCACCCCCTGGGGTGGAATTGCCTGCAGGTGTGTCTGTAGCTATCAAACTCTGCAGGCTATCCACTCCCCACCTAAGCTGAACAACCAATACCCTAATTCCCAGACTGCTGACAGTTGCTGCCATTGTTCAGGAAACTTAGCTAATTAATTAGTTTGCCAAGGTCATGATGCTAGTTGTCCAAGTGTAATAAAAAAATCATCCTGTAAAACCCATC